>NW_017100242.1:4152544-4154336 GCF_001263275.1 Habropoda laboriosa
GGGCCCGAGGGATGCCCGCGAGCCCGGAAGATGCCCATCGGCCCGGGGGATGCCCGCGGGCCCGGAAGCTGCCTCTTATTTCCATATCACTTACAGTAATAACATAATATGAATCCATGATCATTACACATACGGTGTGTCGCCGGTTTTTTCGTCTAGAGACGCGAAAAAATATGATTAGCCTCGAATGGGTTAAGTATTCGAAGGTTCCGTATAGCGAGATCGTAAAATCGCCGGAATCAAAGTAAATCACCTGTCGAATGAATCAAATTGGCAGAAATATGAGAACAGTTAAGAACCTGGACCAGACTCGTCCAAATAAATGTTCGAAATCCGCTAGCAAATTTAGCTTGGCAGAATTTCACAAAATTTCCGCAAAAAGCAAACCACAGCATTAATCAAGCACGATAAGCACTCCTCTCACCTTCTCTCTCTCTCTGTCCATATTTTTCCCCACGATTCAGCATCGGAAACCGGCCAATCCATTATACCGGTCAAGATATGGCTGGAATAAAAAATCGTAAACGCGGCGAGTGGAGGACGAGGAACGTCCGAAAGATAGAGCAACTGTTGTCGAAGGATGAACGATCACTGGTCAATATGTTGCCGTGAAAATAATACGCGATATACCAGGCGTAACTATCCTAACCGATCGTTTGCTGCCGCCGACACCGCCATTTCTGTCCGCCGATATGTCAATAATCCCCGAGAAAAGTGGTTCTGCGGCCTCGTTGGAGAATAGAATAGCAGCGTCTAATGAAAACGAACGGAAGAATAAGAAGGAAGAGAAAAGAAAAAGTAGAAGAGTAAGATCGAGGTGGAAGAGGCAGATACGGATCCTTTTGGAACAAGTTCCTTATTCGTTCGAGAAGCCCGCCCATTCTTGGCGTCACGAGTGGTCGCAAACTTGGAGAAATGAGGGAAAATGGGGGAGAAAAGAGGCGGAAGGAGGATTACGAGTGGGTAGAAGCGGATCAAAGAAACGGGCAAGAGCATCGATGTCGAGAGGGTGGGTCGAGTAAACAGGTACAAATGAAATTAACGATTACGCAGGTTGCGTGACTGGAACTTATCGACGATGCGTGTACATAGAGCCTTCTTCCAGGGGGAATGTGTGCTTTGGATTGTGTTCTTGGTTTTTCGTTTGTTCAGTCGTTTTTAGTTTGCGTTACGGAGCAGGAAAAGTTAGGGGAAACTGATATTGGTTTACTTTCTCTCGTGAAAAGTGTAATTGAATTAAGAGGACGATTACGTTGGTAGACAGGCGGAGGTACAATCTAATCAATTTTGTTTTAATCGATTGTAGCTAGTAGGACGTTGCTCTTATTTTTACGTTTGTTAGATTTTTCTTGGGGATCGTTCTATCTCGTTTTGCTCTTCTTTCGATTTAATTTGAAGATTTGCAAGCAACGATGCGTCGTCTCGTGACTCGATTACTAAGCTGAAGCTTTTGTATTCAGCCGGTAAAGAGGAAAGCAACATTATGGATAGAAGATCGTCTGGAAGATTTATTCTCGGTTCTTCAAGCTTTGGTGAAGAACTCGTTTACATATTGAGTCGTCTTGTCTCTTTTACAGCCTCGACGACTGCTCGTGTAACGCTGCTTTTCTCGCTGGTTCACGCGGTTCGAAAACCTCTTTGTGTCCGTTTCACGCTTCCTTTGACGTTTTCAAGAAATTGTCTTCGATAATTCTTCCTTATTTCAATGTTCTTCGTGAAACTGACCACAGTTTACATTAATATCGTACTTTACAGTTAATAGATACGTTTTTCGAAGTGTCTGAACCTAATC
>NW_017100242.1:4154815-4162759 GCF_001263275.1 Habropoda laboriosa
AAATTCAATTACTTTAATTATATATATTTTTTCTTTGTACGTTTAATGTTGTTTTTCACCAATTTCTATGATAGAACGGTATTATCTACATGGAGTGTATCATACAAAATGCACAGTTTGACTATTTAATAAACATCAGGTGTGTATAAGAGCAGACATCCATAGAATCACGTGCAACTAATAAAAATGTTGATAATAATTTTGACACCGTAAAAATATAAGAGGTTCCTAACACTGCCGGGTGAAATGTTAGGTAAAAGAGACAGTAGTGACTGACGAAAGCGAAAGATCGAGTTCTACAGAAACAGAGCAAAACAGAGAAAGCTCAGAGACTGTTTTTATTGTTTTCTTTATCTGTGCGGTAAAATATATTTAAAAAGCGACAAAAAATATAGACATTAAGAATGTAAATTCAGTAATTCGGTAGAAAATTTGAACGAGTAAGACAGATCACTTAATCAATTCACCGTTTACAGAAGATCGACAAAGAGCTGTTCCATTTTTAAAGAAATAACGCTTCTAGATGCCCGTATCGTGAAAGCAGACATGAAAATCCTATGAACCATGTGGCATTGTGCTAAACCAGCGTTGACAGCAATAACGACGATGACACTCGACTTGGACAAAGATCCCTTTCAGAAGGAAGGATCCGCGACGCAACGGAGCGACTAGTTCTCAGAAGGCTCGAGGGAAGTAGAGAACCCGCGTAGACAATTAATTATATCGCGACTGTAACTAATCCTGAGAGACAATGTGGTGGAGTCGTATCTTTGCGTCTTCGATAACAATGCATATTGAATTGAAAGCGGTGGCAATGCTGTGCCATTGGTACAGTTCCACAGCCGTTTTGGAACAAGCGCGGGAACAATACCGTGCCAGCTGCAGGTCACGAGGGTTTCGCCACTGAGTTTCCCCGATTCCTTCCTTTCGCGAAACATTCGTTTCGCCGCGATTTACATCAACAGGGTGCATCGAAATGTGTACCAATCTCCCGTGCCTCCACGATGGACGTTGCGGATCTCGTGAAGGTTTGGTGTGTTTGCAAACTTGGGCCTCGATGAGAAAATTTGCACGTTTTTTAAGTAGATCTGAAGAGAGCCTAATGAAAGGAGTACTATGTTTCGGACGTTGGTGGGTTCGGAATAAGACTGACTGGAATTTTGGAAGGGAAGAATTTGAGATGCTGGAGACAGAGTTCATTTTGAGGGGTGAATTGTTGGGGTTTCATTGAACTACACGCTACATTATTAAACTATATATATTAGAATAAGTATGGATTACAATATTAAGAACACTGAGAGTCGAACCACACACGTGGCGGAGGTTCCATGTCTAGAATAACAACGACGGATCGGTAACAATTGCCGATCAGCGCGGGTCGCTTTCGCCCAATAATTGGAAAATATGTGTTAAGTCATTAGGATCAGTACGTTCCCAGATGCGGGTCTGGAAATTCCTCGGTCTTTTGCCATTGTGCACATCTGCATGCCATACTTTACCTTTCTAGTCCTTTGATTCCTATTTGACCATGTTTCATTAGCGTCGAAGCGCTGCCCAGATTTGTTACCTGCTGCGCCTATTGTTCGAGTGACTTGGGGGCTTTCGGTACCTAATGATTGCCAATCGCGTTAGATTCAACCACCTCCCTTGTCGAGTTCGAAAATGTAATTGACCAACCCGTGTGTCTCACCCCCGCTAAAGGCTCGTATCCGAGGTGTCTTGGAAACTGTCCGAGTCCTCGATACACAGAATTCATCTGACCACCCTACGAGTAGTTCTTCAGAGATTAGTCAGTATTAGTCCTTCGAGAAACGAACTTAGTAAATTTAATCGACAGACCATGTGCAAACTCGACAAAGCTCGACAGTTATTCGTAACTACCACGAGCAAGACATAACAATATGGAAATTCTGTTATTGGTCGTAGAACGTTTCTTGTCAGGTTTTTGAAGATTAGATATGAGAAAAGGAGAAGGCTAATTTGGTACTTAACCCATTTGCATCATGACACAGAATATTCCGCGAATAATATTATTTGCAATGTGACGTTTGCTGTGTATATTAAATTTGCAAATATTTGCACTAAGAATTTTATATTTAATAGGTATATATTAATCCATCGTATTCTGGCATTTCGTTACAAACGAAATTCGTATAGTCAGTCGAATGAATTTCTATAAACTGTAATTTAAGTCGTAATGCAAATGAAGAGTAAAATTGTGCCTGAACTAACGTCGTTCAGTTATGGTTTCTCTTACGAAATATCCTCATTCGTCTAACGAACCCAGTAATTCACACATCACGCGAAAATCGTGTACCGAAGTTGATGTTCGAGTCAAATTGTCATACACTTTCTCTTTCCTTATCCTATTGTTCGAGTCCAATTCTTTAGTCTTTCGAGTTAATCTGTAGGGGGAAATGGAACTGGACTACACGGTCTACTGAATCAGGATTCCAATTCGAGTTCATTTGCCGGACGACTGACTTGCCGCTCTAACCAATTGAGCTACCCAACTTGTTAGCAGATTCTTTCCATCTAAGCCTAACGTAAACAACGAGCAAAATTTACTCTTCTTTCTCTAATTATGCAAACTAACATATACGTAGCTTCGCAAAAGTTTCTCAATTATAAGCCTGAACTTAATAAAAAAAAAGGAACTTCTCACGTTGTGCCAAAAGTGCAAAATATATCAGAAAGTACCAAAGCTTTGCTCTTTCATGCTGTTATAGCAGATTCCGTATCTTTGCAAATTCATGGCAAAGTTTGCTGCAACAAGCAATCCCCCGATTCTACCAAATTATTAATTAATTTCTTTCCATTCGTTACGCACTCACAGCAAAGTGCCTCAAAATTCAGCGCAGAAATTACTCGATTACTTCGTTTCTAAAAAATCACAAATTCCTTGTGTACACCTGTTCCGCGTCATAAAGGGGCGGTGACGGAAGACGAACGAGACGAGCCACTTGTGATCGGGGCACAGAGCTATTTATTAAACGGAGCCCGGGGAACTGGGGGCGGAAAATTCGACGAAGGATGCGCATTCATCCGGTAATCCGACGTACGGCGCGCGTACGCGGGGCCGCGTTGTTACCTTGGCTACCAGCGAGGTTCTTGCGAGATTGAACGCATAAAGCTAATTAACCGACTGTACAACAACGGGTAATCTGCCGGGCTGCTTTTGCGCTAGAGATACTTTGGCGGACGCATCAGCCGGGCTACGAAAATAAAACAAGAACAGAGCGAGCACGCCGAGTGAATAGAAAATAGAAATACAGGCGAACAATGGAGAATTGTTGTCGATGTTTATGAGCTGAAAAGTATTGAGCGCAAAGTGCGCATGTTTGAGGGGGCGCACGGCCACGAGACGTGTAAAAGTAGGGCAAACTTTGGGAATTTTTTTCGTAGTTAATTATTAGATGAAAAACTGCAATTTTTTCAGAGAATATCAATTGAACTTTCAAATTGTTTCTCCAATTTTTAGAAAGTCGAAATGTTACAAAATGGAGGAGTTGTCGAGAAAATTATTCTGTTAGAAACTTACTCTGTGTTCCGCGGCATACCCACGGGATCTTGGCCTTCCCTTTGTCATGATTTTCACCGTATTGAATAGCACGGGTGGCTAGCAGTTTGCACAAGGGACAACCTCCGAGGTGCAAATTGCAAGCACGTTTATGACACGCAAGCCAGTAGAGTCGTTTTTGAGAGTCGATTTATTTTTATCCTGCAATTGTATTTCTTCGAGTTTCTTCGTCCTCAACGACTAATTGCATGTGCCATAGACGTGAATTTCCAAAGGGTCACCGAGACCGGACCCAGTGACCGTCGACCAGGTCAGGCCGCAGGATCCAAGCCTGGCGGAAATTCCATCACGTTGCCAAATTTCCCACATAACGTCTTCCACCTCCCCTGACACCACCTCTCCTGCCCGGAATAGGTGGGTGTCGGTGGATCTATCACCTGATTGGCAAAAATACGTGCCAATCAGGTGACAAGACCGGCTCACGAATTTCCCTCGACTCGGAAATTCGTGAGAGAGTCAGTTCATCACCAGACATCAAAGAGAAACATCATAATTTCTAGTTCAACGCGCATCATCCACACCACTAATCCATCATTCAACTGCTTCATTAAAATAGTCGACTACGAATTATTTCATTCACGTTTAAACTTCATTATCACACCCCTAATATCCTTGTAACCTTAAACGGTCGTCAGGACATACGCGAGTATAGACAGACGCGTATTCTCGTCAGAAACGCTCTGTCTGCAAAGATTGGAACGTTTGAAATGAAAAGGAAATTTTGCAATAAATGTTTCACTTTTTCAAAATGTGCTCCACAAAAAGGAAAAGGAAATGTTTAATTGTTTTTTATTGTCCATAAATTTGCATCGATTTAAACAGACACGAATTTCATTTTTTGAGTGAGATAGATAATCGAAATGAAATGTTTTTTTATGAAGCGAAGAAAATTTTTAAGAAAGTAGTTGTTTTGTTGCATTTGCATAATCCGCTCGAATTTAAACTTGGAAAAAATCGAAATGGAACTCGCCGCGTCCGTTTAATACGCGTTTACCGAGAAGTTAGCGCGTCACGTTGCAAAATAAACACGCGATGTTAATTAACCGATTACTTTACACGAAAACCGCCGGCGTATTACCTCGCAGAAAGAAAGAACCGCGGAGCTACGTGGGTGAGGGAAAACGCGGGGAGAGGAAGGAATGAAAACAGATGAGCGGAACCAGGATATTGTTGTTCCATGTTGCGCGTTTTTAATATTTATTGCTTCCGCGAAAGGTGCTAAAGTTTTGCGATGATCTGTTACCGAAATAAGTTGTTTACTCGGCCGAATTCGTTAATTAACGAATATTTTTTACGTTGAGAACAACAGTTTCTCGAGTGTATTAATTTGAAATGTTAATCGCGTGAAATTGTTAATTATAAATTTTGTGGATTAAGAGAATATTTTTTAGAAGTCCTTTTTCACCAAGTATAAATAGAAAAACCAAAGAATTTATATTATTGTCAAATCAGAATAGTTAACATGTTAATTGTGAAAAGTTTTGAATTAGATCTTTCGTTATTTTTCACATTTTCTGGGCAGTTTGTAATCCCTAATATTAATATTATAGTTGACAGTTCAACATTTCAAAATTCTGAGATAGATTGCGAGAACTTAAAATTTCTTTCTAAAAACCTTAATAAAAAATCTTACTATTTAATTCACAGAACTTATTCAAGTTCTAATATTTAAATTGGCAGATATTGCTGCTATCATTCTACTCCTCATCCACGATAATAATTTTAATTCCCAAAATACAGAGACGAGATTAAAATTAGAACGTCGATTTAACGTTCGTCTATTCAATTAATTCGATAAAAAGAAAACCCTATCGATGATACATTAAATGAATGATATCCATGTTTACGCTGTTGTAATCTGATTGAATTGTCGCGCGAATCACAACGACGTACGCTTCAAGTAGAGTAGTTCGCCGCAGCGGCCTCGAATATTTTCTTGACAAATACCGGGAGCTATCAAGTTGAGATCCTTCGCTTGTTTACCGACGAATATCATCGAGATCGAGTCATTGGAGTGGCGAACACGATGAGTCACGTTAGCATACAACCGCAGTGCCGTGTTCTCCATTAGATAGTACAGTGTTGTTTTAGGCGCGATCCGAATTAAGGCTAACACGGCCGTGCGTGACTCACTTGGCGAATAGGTATATAACAGGGAGAGTTTACTTCGATGGGAAATATATTATCGTTCGCATGAACGTCCACTAAGCGCCGCGACATAAGATAACTCTGTGTTTCACCATTTTGCATCTGAAAATACACCGGTTCGTCGCCAGCTTGGTTCACTGGGACGGCCGTTCGTTCCGACAATTCGAAATGTTGACGAATTTTCGAGCAAACACTTCGCATTTATTTGGCCTGGGTAAAGAAGGAATTTACCACTTATTTTCTGGGGAATATTTGAATGATATGTGGAGGGATAGAGATAAAGAACGAAAAATGACCTTTTTCGCGTGCAATTTAAAATTTGACACTTTGTCAGAGTGCAGATTTTTGTGAAACCATAGAAAAATAATTTTTGCGCCATGAAAGCATAGAAAAATAATTTTTGCGCCATGAAAGCATAAAAAAATAATTTTTGCGCCATAGAACCATGGAAATATAATTTTTGCACCCTGAAACCGCAGAAAAATAATTTTTGCGCCATAGAACCACGAAAAAATAATTTTTGCGCCATGAAAGCATAGAAAAATAATTTTTGCGCCATAGAACCATAGAAATATAATTTTTGCGCCCTGAAACCACAGAAAAATAATTTTTGCGCCATGAAAGCATAGAAAAATAATTTTTGCGCCATGAAAGCATAGAAAAATAATTTTTGCGCCATAGAACCACGAAAAAATAATTTTTGCGCCATGAAAGCATAGAAAAATAATTTTTGCGCCCTAAAATCACAAAAAAATAATTTTTGCGCCCTGAAACCACAAAAAAATAATTTTTGCGCCCTGAAACCACAGAAAAATAATTTTTGCGCCATAGAACCATGGAAATATAATTTTTGCGCCCTGAAATCGCAGAAAAATAATTTTTGCGCCATGAAAGCATAAAAAAATAATTTTTGCGCCATAGAACCATAGAAATATAATTTTTGCGCCCTGAAATCGCAGAAAAATAATTTTTGCGCCATGAAAGCATAGAAAAATAATTTTTGCGCCCTAAAACCACAAAAAAAAAATTTTTGCGCCCTGAAACCACAAAAAAATAATTTTTGCGCCCTGAAACCACAGAAAAATAATTTTCGCGCCGCAAAACGATATAAAAATAATTTTTGCGCCACAGAACCGTCGAAAAATAATTTTTGCGCCCTAAAACCACAGAAAAATAATGTTTGGGAAGAAGAAAATAATTATTGGAAATTTAATTTGTTACATATCGTACATATGACGTCTGACACTTCTTCTTTAGAACTGTTGTACGATGCAACAGGGAGTTCATAAGGCGATCCTTACAGACGGTCCTCATAGTAAACTTAGGGAGTTATGAGTATTGCATCGGGGGTTTATGGCACGTCAATTGCTATTGGGGGCGAAAGAACGAGGATCTAACTCATTTGGCCAGCAGGATCACAGATGTTCTGTGGCAATAAAGAAATATTTCACTTCTTTATTTTACCCAAAAATTTATCACCGATTAATCGCAATATTTTCTACCAAATACTTAACAAAAATGGTAATATTTTAAAATATTTTACTATAAATCTGGATCTAAAAAAATTCCAGCAACAGTTTTAGTAGTCGCAAGAAATATTAATGTAAAATGACATTTATTATAGTGAAACAAATTTCCAAAACAATTCTACACGTTAGATAATGCTAGAAATTCTTCAAAAAATATTCCTACACGAATTTCAATACACAAACGAATAAAATTGAGCGAACCTCTGATATCAAATTATCACAATATCAAATCAAATAATTTTCACCTGCAATTATAGCAAAAGTTACTCTCGCGTAAAATAAAAAAGTGGGGAAATGTATTGAAAAAATAGTTCCAACCCTTTTTCATGTTTATAACACTGTTGTTTTTCCAAGAAAGTTTCCAATTACACTTGCTTATTACAGGCGTATCTTGTTACAAGGTGGGGGTCTCAGTATTAAATTCTCGTAGTCAAAGTACGAATTAATTAAAGCACAGACAATTACTGTTAAAGTGCTTGAACGTAGTCGCTCGGAGAAGGACAACAAGACGTCGTGGGCGTTAATAAATTTTATATTGTGTACGAAGAGAAAGAGTTGTTATTTTGAATTTATATGAATTTATAAAGCTTGTCAACGTAAAAGCGGGGAATATTTGCATTCTAATGTAACGTCCCTTCTATTATTATTTCACTTCTTCTTCTTCTTCCTCCTCCTCCTCGTCTTCTT
>NW_017100242.1:4162836-4168007 GCF_001263275.1 Habropoda laboriosa
TTAAATTTCTTTCGCCTTTTATTTTTTTCTATTTATTTATTTATTTTTTTTAAATCGACGTTACACAGTTGTAATTATCAAGTTTATTTCGGTGCGCGCAACGACGGAAATGAAGTTCTTGCAAAACGAGGGAAATATTGCTTCGCTGTATTTAATTTGCATCTGAATTCATGGGAAAGTTGGCTGGAACAAGCAATTACGACTTTATCCCGTTTTATGATTTTATGCGGCGATCCCATGGCGCGCGGCCGACCATGTAAATGCCAAATAAATCATTTACAATCTCTAATTGTTCACGAAACGACGATGTGCTTCGAACTGTTTTAAACGCTCGGAACGTTTTCGACAATACAAAGAGGATCAAAGTTTCTTGGACTATTCCGGTGAAATGAAACGTAACCGCCGAGAAAATTTGAATAAACGAATTTACCTGCGTTTGTCGAAACGTGCGTGAGAACGTATCTACATTTATTTTTCAATGAAATGGTTTTCAATTTAAAACGAACGATGGTTTTTACATTTTGTAATCGAATTAATTACGAGTTTTGGGACAAATGCAGCAAATCTGAAAATTTGAAATGCATTTTGCGTTCTGCAATCAAAGTAATTATGATTTTGGGACAAATGTAGCAAATCTGAAGATTTAAAGTGCATTTCGCATTCTGCGGTAAAAATAATCATGATTTTTGGCCCAAATGTAGCAAATTTAAAGATTTAAAGTGCATTTCGCATTCTGTAATCAAAATAATTATGATTTCTCTGACAAATGTAGCAAATTTAAAGATTTAAAGCGTCATCCGTGTACCCAAACTTCGACTTCACTCGTACGCAAATTTCACACAGTGTCGCAACCTTATTTGGAAAGTCTACCTTCTTTTAAACTTCACACCCTGGCGACAAACCAACCGAGACGCGATAATCTCAATCGTCTACGAATTGAAACAGCTGTCAGACCTGTTCTCGGTAACAGACTCATTCGTCACCGAGATTACCTCTCGGAATTACCCTCCTTATAACTACAATTCAATGTCGCTTTGTCTTCATTTTGACGACAACAACACGATGGGTAGGTAGGCTTGGCCAATCAGCCAACGGTCACGTATACCGGGGAGAAGTAGCGGAAGAAAAAGCAAGGGGGAAGAAAAAAGGACAATTGTTAGCACTCGCGTTGCATAATTCAGGCGGACGCAAGATCGTTAAGGAAAAGTTTCGCCATTACGAGAACAAAATGTAAAGCATGCCAACTGGGGAGGGAAGGGCGAGAGAGAGAGAGAGAGAGAGAGAGAACACGTCGAAAGGAATAGCGGAAGGATACGGAGGCTGTCTTCTTTAAATTGTATCGCAAATTGCAGCCGCCTCCGCCCCCCTTGAGGCAAAAGAAACAACCCAGCCGATAACGTCGGTGGCTGTAATGGCCTGTTACACCAGCGTCGAACCCCATTGTCGACGTTGTCGCCGACGACTGTGGATTTTCTCTCTCGATTCCGGATAACGTTCGTATTTCCGTCTTGAAGGCCTGACGGGCCGCGCCACCCTGTGCGTCGTTTATTCTGACACTCGATGTCACTTCACTATTTTGCTTACGAATTAAATAGAGCGACCCTCGGCAACTGCGCCGGTTGTTAACGAGGTACCCGTGTTAAAGTTGATGTGAAATTGCACGATTTATCGGACTTTGGGTGATTTTTTAACGATATTCGACCGGAGGGTGCAAGTTTTATTGTTCCGTTCGTTTTGTGGATT
The DNA here is from genome assembly GCF_001263275.1 of Habropoda laboriosa. Taxonomy (NCBI): domain Eukaryota; kingdom Metazoa; phylum Arthropoda; class Insecta; order Hymenoptera; family Apidae; genus Habropoda; species Habropoda laboriosa. The sequence continues at coordinate 4,164,580 of NW_017100242.1, forward strand.
TTATGCGGGTTGTTTTGCGAGAAAGAAAATCAAGGTTTTTTTAAATGCAAGATTTTTTAAATAAAGAATTTAAAAGAATATCGTGTTAAATGAGAACGGTTGCAAGTTTTGCAACCGTGTTATAAAGGGTTGACTGTATATAATTTTTTCAAAATTATTATACCGTCTCTTTAAGACCCAGACTTCGTCGCCCTATGGAAGACGTACTAGGGAATTAGCAATTCGTGTTCTTAATATACGGTTACAGTCTGAGCCAAATGTATCGGCCGGTCAAGGACGTTCCCCCTCCACTGCTTTTCGGCTCCGCCTCTTACCGAATCCGCCCTATGGAATCCTTCCGCTCCGCCTATAAACTACGCCCGCCGTACCCTCACAAAAGAGAACGTTTGCGAAAAAAAGAGGCTATATTACTGTTAAAAGTACAACAAAAATCGAGTGTCTGTGACATTGACCTGCCGAACCACTACCTATACAAGCCTCGTTTGATAAAGTTCGTCGCTCTAGGAATTGCCATGACCGGCCAATACATTTGGCCCTTACTGTAGCATAAGTTTGTCGAGTGATCTGTAATCAATCAAGGCGGGTCCAAACTCGGCGACGGGTAGAGCGTCTCAGAAGGTTTCTTACACATACCAACAGCTTTCCGTGGAAAGCGCTGATATTTTGAATGGAAGGCCAGTTCTTCATCGGAGTTGTACGATAGCAATAATAGGGGGAATCTGAAGTTCTAATCTCTTCGGTAATTAATCTACAGGTCTCTTCTTTATCGCTGTTACACGTTCCTGTAATAATACACAGAAAAATAATTTCGGGATAAATATCTAACGTTACAAAAGAAAATATAACTTGGCGAAACGTCGATGGGACATGACCGAAAATTGCACGCAATCGAATCGGGTTAATGGATTGAGGGTGGAAAGGAGCAATCCAAAGGCGGCGACACGAACCAACCGGTCTGTGCGCTCTCGAATATTACGACAGTGACGTCAATCAGTTTAATGTTCGGGACGCTCGACTGCGGACAATTACGTATCGTTGTGGCTGTAAAGCCACGAGGGCAAGCTAAGAAGGAGGGCGCTTAATTTGAAAGCATCTTCGATAACGACGTTGTCTTGCTCCTACCTCCGACACTTCTCCGCCTTAGACGTCGAACCCATCGCGAGATTACCGGGTGGAAACTTTAATCCGGAATTAGAATGTTCTCTCCGTCCTTCGATGACTTCCTTGACGTGCTCTGTACCGAAAAGGCAGACTCGTTCGTCTTACCGGTTAATTTTCAAATCTGAGCATTGTTAGAAATATCACGGGAGAAATAGAGTTATTATTTTTCACAATCTATTCCTTTCGTTCGTTACATTCAGCACGAGTGCTCCCGACAAATTTGAGAACTCAGCCTAATTTGCATTGACCCTTTGCTGTAGAGAAGGTTGCAAATCGGATCTTCGAAATGTTTTCAAACTAACGTAGAAATAAAGTATACTGTTCTCTATTTCACCGTGGTGAAGAAATTTATGGAGTCTCATAGATCTGTTCTCTGTCTTCGTTAATTATTTACCAAGTGACGATTATTTAATGTCGCTTCTCCGAGTCCCATAGATCTGTTCTCTGTCTTCGTTAATTATTTACCAAGTGACGATTATTTAATGTCGCTTCTCAGTCGCCACGCGATTGCAAAGGGTCGATATCGTCGATGATAAAACAAAATTTCTAGTCGCCACATTTTTCCAGATATTTAAACGAAATTTTCACAATCGATTTCTTTCATTCGTTACGTTCGTCCCAAGTACTCCCGCCAAATATCGTCGATAATAAAATCCTCAGTTCTAAATTCATTTCTCAGAATTTCCGTTATGCACACAAACGAACCCCCTATTGGATGCACCTTAAAAAGCATGCGCTCTGAACAAAAGAAAAGAAGTTTCTTTTCAAGTGTTACTGATCCCGCTGTGAGAAGCAAGCGATCGTCAAAGGTGCCTGTTAGACGTTTCGAGGAGGTTGCTACGTGCAAAGGATATCTCAACTTTGTCAGCGCATAATCAAACTCGGCGAATGTGACCGAGAACGAGGTTCGGTAAAAAGGGCACAGCATGCTGGCGAGAAAAAGCACGATAGAAAGAAAGATGGAAAAGGGGTGGCTAGAGGGAGACACGAAAGAATCGAAGGTCCCTACGGGCAGTAGTCACTTCTACAATATTCAATACGCTTCCTGGTACAGGTGGCTATTCATCAATTCAAGTCCGCAAGTTCTCCCCATTCATACAAATTCCGCGCACACCGTGCCACGTCCCGTCCGTGCATTAATGGATGCAGTTCCCCTTAGGGGACCGGAACAGCCACCGCTAGAAGAGCCAACCGGAAAAGGGAACTTTACGAACGTGGCTGGTTGCGAGTTGAGCGAAAGCAGGGGATGATTCGAAACGTACGGCCCGATAGGGAAATCCAACATACGTCCAAACGGCGCGCGATCTTCCACCACCTCTACCCAGAGCATTCGGCCCCCTTCTTTCGGTACTCTGGAGGCGATAACGTTTTCGGCTGCTTTGTCTTCCCCACCCACAGCGGACTACTTTATCGTCGTCCCTGGCATTTCACCTGTGCCAACTATCGGAAGCGCGAACCCTTTTTCTCCACTTGGAGAGGAATCTCGAGTCTTTGGGTTAGGTTGTGTCGGGGAAGAATTGCTTCGGGGACAGGAGTATCGGTGTTTAGGAGCGATGTGTGTGGAGTGTCGAGGCTGTGGAGAATTTGAATGTGTCGGAGGGAACGGTGAAGTATACAGTGGAGTACACTTATCGATGAACTTTCGGTTATTCGCTTTAAATGTTCTGTGGAACGTTTGGTTTGTGAACGTAGAAAGTGTACATTGAGCAATTGATATTTTCATACGATATTTAGTACGAACGATGATTTTTGATAATATTGCTGTTTTTTCGATAATATTGGAAAGTGTTTTCTGAAATTCTTGGTAGGTTATAGAGAAGGGAGTAATTTAATTTTAACCCTTTCGTTGCGGCAAATTTTCGTTTTCACGTTTGAAGATTTTTCGAAAATTTAGGCGGAAGTAGGCAAAGGACAAAAATTAAGCGAGAAAATAGCAGTGAAAGGGTTGAACGTATTTACTTAAGATATTAAGTAAAACAATTAAGTTAAGCTTTTGCAATTGCTTTTGGTTGATCAACTTTCGATTTGGCTGTTTTTAATTCAGATTAATTTTAACGTGATCATTGATTCAGGTTTGAGCATTAATTCCAGAATGAAAAATTATCCATTGTCGTTGTCTACGGTATTCCATTTTTAAACACACTCCTGGAGTGCTACGATACACCAATTCCGCTCCACAACCTGCAACTGCTTTTATTTCCCAGCGAGCTGTAACCAACCGACTAGCTTATTTAAAAGAAAATCTAGCACGTCCTGGAACGAAATCT
>NW_017100242.1:4168035-4231332 GCF_001263275.1 Habropoda laboriosa
CTAACCAAGTATTAAAGGGCTCGGGGAACAGGGTATAGGGACGAAGCTTTTTAAACATACATAAATAAAGCGCGGAAGAGGGGCGATGCGTTTTCCTATTTCTCTCCCTAGTCACTTTTTTTTCACAACCACTTGCCGAAACCAGAACAAATCGGAAAGTCGTCTTTTTTACCGATTCGCTTTTTCGCTTTCCCGCTCGACTGACAGTTGAATGATTATCCGGTGCTTCTTCTCTCTCGTGCACCCTCTGTCTCTTTCGCCGCCCTTTTCGGCTGTACACACCACCGGCTAAGTTTACCGTCTTCCCCTTTCTCTTTCTGTCTCTTCTGCTCCGTGCCCTTTAGCGTGTCCCCCCCTGCCGCGACATCTTTGATTATGAGCGTCTGCAGGAACGCGCTATTTGCGGGTAGCCGTTGCATCAAAGATTTCAATGAAGGCCTCTCCGATGCTTTTGATGTGCCTCCGTTTATCCGACAGCAACCGCTGACCGTCTTCAACCGGACCAACCCTCTCTACCGGTGTCGATTTACCTCTGACCACGTTTTCCCTAATTTACGCCCATTAATAACCTAGTCCAGTCTATGGAAACTCTGTTAAACATGTAGAGCGCTGTTTTTCGGTGAAATCAAGACTGAGGCTACTCCGGTAGACTAAGTCTATATTCCTAGAGCAGTGGCTCCTTTCGGAACGAGAGAAGAATTGTCAACGATATTTAGAGTTCACGATATTTAGATTTCACGATATCTAGAGTTCACGATATCCTAGGGTCCACGATATTTAGAGTCCACGACATTTAGAGTCCACAACGTTTAGAGTCCACAACGTTTAGAGTCCACGACGTTTAGAGTCCACGACGTTTAGAGTCCACGACGTTTAGAGTCCACGATATTTAGAGTCCACGATATTTAGAGTCCACGATATTTAGAGTCCACGATATTTAGAGTCCACGATATTTAGAGTCCACGATATTTAGAGTCCACGACATTTAGAGTCCACAGAGTCCACGACGTTTAGAGTCCACGATATCTAGAGTCCACGATATCTAGAGTCCACGACGTTTAGAGTCCACGACATTTTTTTCCACACAGAAAAGATAACCTCTCATCCTCATCTTTGAAGCCTTAGATTATCTCGTAGAAAATTGCACCAATCGTCTTTGAGAGAAGAATTGTCAACGATATTTAGAGTTCACGATATTTAGATTTCACGATATCTAGAGTCCACGATATCTAGGGTCCACGATATCTAGAGTCCACGACATTTAGAGTCCACGACATTTAGAGTCCACAACGTTTAGAGTCCACAACGTTTAGAGTCCACGACGTTTAGAGTCCACGATATCTAGAGTCCACGATATCTAGAGTCCACGACGTTTAGAGTCCACGATATTTAGAGTCCACGATATTTAGAGTCCACGATATTTAGAGTCCACGATATTTAGAGTCCACGACATTTAGAGTCCACGACATTTAGAATCTACCACATGTAGAGTCCACAACGTTTAGAGTCCACAACGTTTAGAGTCCACGACGTTTAGAGTCCACGACATTTTTTTCCACACAGAAAAAATAACCTCTCATCCTCATCTTTGAAGCCTTAGATTATCTCGTAGAAAATTGCACCAATCGTCTTTTTCTATACCTAACACAGTCTTCAAGTAGTTCCGATCAAATTCGCCAAATTTCACGTAAATCGGGTATTTTGGCAATAAGTTATTCAACGTCGAAGTTCGATTTCGACCTGAAATTGACCTTAACAGTACACTAAGGTTAACAAAAATTTATCTCGTTGTTTGGTAAATACAAGGAGTAAAATTTCCACGTTTTTCTTCATCGTCCTCGACGGTGTGCTTCTTTGCCGTGCACTCAATCACGGGAGCTTCTCGAAATCCCGAGAGTCGCGGCGAGGTATTTCTGATCAAAGCGAACGGCCAAGACAATTGACCACCATCTTTGCTCGTCTAGACACTCCTATATATCGTTCCTCTTCTTTACCATTTCAACGTGGTCGTATCTCTTGTATAGCCAAGGAACTCGGCAGACGTACCTACTACTCCAGGGTTTTCATTCCGAAACTCTGCCCGACGACGACACGACGACGTTCGATATCTCCCTCTTGCATCGAACTTTGATGTCCTATCCGAAAGGGGAATGCTAATTTAGCCACGTATTAATAGTGCACCGAAAGCAAACGTTTACGGTGAAGTTGATGTCTTGGTTGAGTGATGGTCAGTCTTTGATTGGCTGCGCGCGTTCGATGTTGAAAGAGACGTTCGGTAATTTCGGCAAAGGGTAGGTTATGTGTGAATCCGGCGTCCTCTCCTCTTAACGTCATCGATCTAAATGCCTTCCTTGTTTCCGACGATGCGTGCAAATTCGAGAGGTCGGTTCACTCGACGAAAGGGACAGTACGGTCTTCGGGTCTTTTTTGACCCATTCACCTCTTGATTTTTTGAGTAATTTTTACTGTTATTAATATAATAATTTATCGACCGCTAGCCGATTCATTGGCTGTTTTCGCTACTCAAGGGTTATCGACCTTTAAAATCGACGGTTTTCGAATTAAATGGATCTAGTGATCAGTCCCTCGGTTTTCTTTGGTTAATTTTTCGTAAAATTCGACGAATCCGCGCTCAACTATGAGCGGTAAATAAAGTGTTAAGTTTATGTTCCCTTAATGTTATATTAAAAGTTTATTATCTAGATTTATGTCGGGTCATTTCTGACCCAAAGACATTAAATGTATAATCGAACGCTCGGATTAAGATCTAAGGTGATTTCACATCGATAAAATGTTAAAATTAGACGTACTATGTCACTCCTTCAACTTACCAAGCTGATTCTTTCGCAGATAAGGGAACATTTGACTGTAGACTTAAGAATATCCATTAAAATAACAGAGTTTTCGAGTCTGTTGGCAACTTTATTGCAAACCGGCGCGAAGCAGAAAGAGGAAATGATCTAATCGGAAGGGTTAACGTTAAGTAGCTCCGGCTTAAACGCTTAAGGGTCTTCATTGTCATTTGCGCTGTTGAAATAAAAACTTGCAAAGAATACTTCTAACTTGACCCGAAGAACTTCCGCGATTTCCTGTCCCCTTCGAGTTCAAATTATACTTCCTTGTTTGTACAAGCTGACGTTAATGTGCGTAATTGTGATTCCCACGGGTCTCGAATAAGTGATTTAATATTCAATTAGAAGATCAGGTGACATTACTCAATTCAATTTCTTTTCTTTTAACACACTTCATTTCTGAGATAAAATTAGCATTTGAAATTTATTATTATGATTGTCGAAGCCTTGGATACTTGGAAGAACAAGTAACACGGTGCACAGTTACATTTTTTAAACCGTATCATACATTCTTTTTAATGGAATAAAATTCTGAAATCTCCGTTAAATCACACGTAAAAATCGCGTCGTACATAAAAAAAAAAACGGATTTTTAACGTTTAGCAGTACCAATCGCGTTCAGTGTTTTACTCGACCTAGTCCATATTCAATAAGCTGCATTGAAAAACACTTCACAAGCGATATTTTCATATTTTCACACCCGGTGACATGTCTGTATTAATGTATTTACATTAAACGGAATTTCTATGTAAAAATGTGCATTTGTGCAACTGGAACTGACGAAAATAAAGCGAGGTAGAGTGCAACTTGACGGAAAAAATCGGAGTGATTAAGAGTTGTATTTTATGCAGTGCAAGCGTTGTAAAGTCACTTCGTTGAGTACCAATAGCTTCGATTTTATAAACAAGTTACGACGGACGAGAGCTTGTAACAGTTCTATGGAACAGTTATAGACGTAACGCTTTGAAAATGGTCCGTGGATATTGATGAAAAGATATTATTCGCTATAATCCGATCGCATTGTCTCTAACGATCGTTGCTGAAACGAGTGTTCCAGCCGAAACAATGAAAATACGCAGGTTAGGAGAGGTAATCCAATGAAATCTCATAACGGGCAGAAATAGGTTTCGCTGTTTTCCGCAATTATCCAGCAAAATTCCACGTGATTTTTCAAATTGTTACGTTGCGCTGGAACGTGCACGGTTCCTTCTCCAAATTTTGCCTCGAGTTCTCCCTTCTAGCGTTTCTGCGCGACTGTCGCGTGTATTTCTAATCGTAAACACGGCTTTCAGGGATGAATTTACATTTTTTAATCGGTGAAGAATTTCTAAGGGAAGTTTGCTACAAAATTGTTTATAATAATATATTGTGGATTAATTTTAGTATTGTTTATTTCGATATATTCTGTTCGCCGCTAGAGAGAAACCTGTTGAAAACAGGCGTGCGTTACAAATGCACCGCTTTCGCGCGAAAAATAGCGATGAAATTAATAGAGCTATCGTAAAACATAACAGAGTCTCGGTAATAGTACACTAAAACTTATGTAACATTAGGAAAGGGACATTGTCACGATAATCAGTTGAAACCACAATGGTCCCTCAGTCTTTTGAAACGAACATTGAAAAAAGAAGTTTGAAATCCTGCGAGACCTCTATCAAGAAATCCATTTATTTCCGCGTGTCACTCGGAACATTCAAAGTAACTGAAGAGCGGGCGATAAAAGTGAGGGGAAAACAAAATTCTATAATGCTCGTTACGTGGTCAGACTTTGAAAGGTCTGAGGATAAAACGGCCGTAGGTAAGTTGCGAATGTCCGCTGAGGAAATCGAGTTACGATCCGCTTCAAGTATAACTTCCAGCCGTTTCCAACAAACGATTCAATAACTCTATGACAGCTCCCTTCCCGGGGTACTTTAATTTTCGCGCTTCCATCTTTGATAAGAACTTGCAAATTATGTTTATCTAGCGTCGAACTCCCTTTTAGAATTCTCGAAATTTATCACTCGAACGACCGTTTAGAACGCGATAACACACATTATGTGATTAAAATTTTTCACGATTTTCAATCGTTTCAATTTTTATATTTCTTACATCTTTTGGGTGACTAAAATATACCCGTGGAATGATTTTTCAAAATTCGAAGTTAATTAAGAAATTCAAATTTTTACAAATTTATCATCTAATTTCCATTACGTTCGATTTTATATTCCGGCGAGAAATTAATCTTACAATTAGTTCTGTAAGAGTATGGTCGAACGAGTGTTGGAACTCGCGCTGGTTTATGACCCGCGGACCGAGAGGTTGCGGAGAAACCTAGTCCCAACTCCTTGACACCACCACGCGCTAAGGGCTGGGTCAGGTAAGGACCTTGCTCCGTAGAAACCCCCGAATCTGTTCCCGGAGGCAAGAGAGGGGCGTCAAGGCACGTATATAAGGACGCGTTGAATAAGACTAAGCGGAATATATTAGGAAGGTTATTAGGAAAGTGTAGTTGGTAAAGACGGACGAACAAATAAATATAGTTTCAACATCTGTTTAAATAAATCCTGGCAAGTATTACATATTTAGACTAGACAACCCTTACAGTTCTTATCAGTACAGTAGGACCCATGTAACGCGGGAAATATACAAATCAAGTCCCCCTGACGTCGCTTTTTCGGTCAGATTCAATTAACCCAAAATTCCAAATTCAGAATTTGTATATTCTTTTCTTTTCTCTTTTTTTTTTTCAAATCACGTTATACGGAGGCAGTAGCAATTTTTTACAGCATTACACGAGATCCTTCTCACCGCCAAAACGCCCTCAACCTCCCCTCGTTTATCTCGAACACAAAGGAAGATCTGCAGAGCACAGAGTCGACGAAGTGGGTAGTTATGAACCGAATTTCTATTTGCACGAAAACGAAACAAGGGGGTCTCGGGGTCAGTAAATAACGTGTTAGCCGGCGTTACGTGAGTCTGGCAAAAGGCGCGCATGGAGAGCGGAAATCAAGAGGGCGACAGAGGAGGGTGACAAAGGAAAGGGAATAGCGGTGAGGAGGATCAGTGGATCATGAGGCATGATTTCACGGGACGGTGGTTGGCTGAGTGTCATGCCATCGGATATCGGAGCTGTGTGCTTCATGTATCATGTATGGGGGATGACAGAGTTTCAGGGAAGAGTGAAGCTGGAAAGGGAACGGAAACTGGGAAAAGCGTTTCCATACTCCGCCACGGAGAACACTTGATTCCAAAGCAGATACCACTTCCGAAACACACGTTGCCCCGCGTCTTCTGCATACTTATTGTTCGAAAGAATTCTCCGTTTAACTGTCGCAACAACGATAACTTGTTTGGTGAACAATTCGTGTTGCTGCATTTACATTTGTATTTTTTTAAAAATACCTTCTTTTTATCGGGTAATTGTTTTTATTCGTAAACTGAGATGCTTACGTTTCTCAAGAGTATTCAAAAATATTTAGCATAATGTCCACAGTTTGGGTTTTATTCCATTTTTCTGTCGACGTGAATTGAAACGATCGTCTTCTGTACGAAGATTTGGTTAAATTAGTTAGATTATGTCGCCTGAATTTCATTCACCCTTTCAACGCTGTTTCTGTTAAAAAATCAACACTTCTGGCACAAGGTGTGCTGTGTTACGTCGCAAGTTCGGAGTTTCGGTTAAAATGTTATGGCACGAACCCTACATCAGCAGCTTTCTCTCGCATAGTCGAACGTCCATCTACCATGACTAAATCCTTCATTGCTTGGACGTAAATGTCGGTTGATGTCGACGGACGTCCTGAACGAGGATTGTTTTCTACCAACTCTCGGCCATTCTCAAACAGCTCGTACGATGACGGTTTTGGAACGGTTCATTTCCTTTATAATTTAATAAATTTCGACACGATGGAAATTGCTGAACGCTCGAATCTATTCAACAGATCTTATTTCGTAAATGTACCAATTTAACACTTTCTGCAAACGAGTTTCTTTCAACTTTTTGAAACCAGAGTGGTACGTTTATGTATACTTTTTTTCAGTTTCAGACGTCAAATCTTTTTCTAAAGCTCTGAATTTTATCAAGCACTCTCTAAGATCGAATTTTGAGAAGAACTTCACCGTGATAATTTTCCAATTCTTCAAACGTCGGGACATTTTCCACAATGTTCTATATGTAATACTGTTATCGATCCTTGTTACGTAAACGTTTCAACCTACCCTCAGAATTTAATTAAATCGCCAGAAGTCTTCTTTCGACAATTAAGATTCGCCAGCGTTATCAAATGTACATCCAATTAAACGAACTCGATATTATTCCAACGTACGCGAAGTATTCTACGGTGTGTCTATAGATCCACCCGCCTTAAAATACGCCAGTTAAATAGGTTTTCTCCTCTCGGAACAACCCTTCCGCGTACCGAGAATTTAATTTCGTTAATACCCACTTTACGTACATGCGTGCGCTCCGGGTCGGGGGGGAAAATTTCTACGATTCACACTCTCTCGACGTCGGAGATTCTCTCTTAATTTCGCCATATTTTACCGGAAAATTGTTTATTCTTCGTGAGAACGTTCATAACCGACCGTGAAGAGCGGGAACGGGGGAGGTTGAAGGATAAATGCGGTCGTATTTAGAAAAACACGCCAGAGGTAACAATTTTCTATTTTGAGGAAGGAATTTGAGCGCAAAGAAGAATTTCTGATGGTTCGTTGGTTTTATTAGTAATTTTATTTTTGGGCTGTCGAAATTGCACTTTCAACGCTTTCTTGCCTCGTTTGAAAGAGTGCCGTGTCCGTTAGGTACGAGGAAATTTTTTTATAACTTTTCGCAAATTTTTGTCATAAGTGAAAAAGGGGAGGTAACCGACGATCGACGATGTCCATCATGTCGTTGGCAATTCTGGGATAAAAACATCTCGACGTGTGTGCGAGAGTAACCCTCGTTAAAACAATCTTAACCCTTTGAACTCGAAATTTTTTTAAAATTTTCTTTTCAATAACTCCCTGTTATTTTGAGAGTTTTATTTGAAATGCACTTCAGAAGACATTTGATCGATAATTATATTGAAAATAGCGTTAAGAGTCAGGTGTCTGTTTTATCTCAGTACAGCGAAATATCTTTTAAGGAAGTGATGTTAGGAAAAACGACCTTCCATGAAAGGAAATGACTTTGTTCGCACCTCGTTGGACAAAAAAAAATATAGCATTCCATTTAAAAAAATTAAACTGACTTTGAAATCTTCCCCATCATACCTAGGAAGAAAAAAAATATTTACACATAACGTTCCCCTTAAAACATTTTTTCCTAACATCACTTCCTTAACCCTTTCGCAACGGCGGAACCCCAGCCATCGGTACGCCACTAACGAACGGGTCGTCGTGACATTAATGCACACCATACACGTTAAGAGTGTCTCGCGTTTTTTCAAATCTTAGAGGATTTCGTTGGAACAGCAGAGGACTTAAGGGTGTATCGGATAAAGGGAATGTTGTTGAGGCCTTGTTCTGTATTTTAAAATAAATCTTCACTTTGAGTTGTTGATTTAGTGGATGCCGGATATAACCGGCGCTTGCCAGTGTGAAGCATTTAGTGGATGCCGGATATAACCGGCGCTAGCCAATGTGAAGCATTTAGTGGATGCCGGATATAACCGGCGCTAGTCGCGAAAGGGTTAAAAGATATTTCGCTGTATTGAGATAAAACAGACACCCTATGTGTACCTATTGCTCATCCAGGAAAGAAAATTGCAAAATGTAACACATATTTAAACTGGCAATTTAAAAATTACTTCGTTCATACCTGTGAATAAAACTGACGTCGAGTCACTTGTCAAAGGAGTCCAAAGGGTTAAGACAGGATGTGTAGAAATTTTCGTCGTAAAAGTCCAACAAACACGATACAACAAGAACAAGAAATTAGTTCCTTGCGCGTAGCAATAAATGTGGCGAGTTGGATCAAAATCGGTGAGACGAAGTAGCAAAAATTGTGCAATTCGACGTGGAACGGCGTAAACGCGCATAAAATTATTTCTCGAAATTCATAAGTATTTACATTAATAATTAATTAATTAATTAATTCATCGGTAATTATCATTTTATTATGTGCACATCGGACCGATCCGGTTCTCACGGTGAATTATGGATGAACGGGAATAATCGCAAATGAAGTATGAACGCGGGCAAGGGTGCCCCGGGCGCGCGTGTTCCGGTTGATCAGCTGACCTGTAACGGTGGAAAAATTAATTTGCCGCGGTTGTAATTGAGGTGACGCTCCCGCCACTTGGAGCACGACAATTCCGAATAGCGATGACCCCGTGCCTAAAGAAGCTAATCAGAGGAACGGGCCTGTCAAAGCCTCGTACACCACACTCCTCTCGACCCTCCGCAGCGCTTCACTCACGCTTCGTAGAACACATTCATGTCAATCCCAGACACCATACGCGCGTATGGGACTTGTCCTACATTCTCTAGAACTATTCCGAGTGCGTTCAGCTCGCAGAGAAGTGCAGTTCTCCCCGCGTTGATTAGGCGCGTCCCCGTGACCATGTGCATATACGAGCTATTCATAAACACCGGGAAGAAAATGAACTGGGCGGAGGAGAGATGGTTCGAGCCGAATCCAATATGCAAATACCTCGGAGATGAGTCGAATACTAGAAATTACACGCTGAAGTCGCAGATTAGTTTATGATTTCGTTGCTTTTTAATTAGTAGGTTGAGGTATGAATATGAACTGTGCAGAGAAGGTTTGAGTTGAATTTAGTATGCAAATACCTGGGAGATGAGTCGGATACTAGAAATTACACGCTGAAGTTTCTTTTTCCTTTTTGGTTGAGTTGTGAGTTTGTTCACATTTCTTTGGAAAGATGTCAAGTGTTTGTTACTGCAATGCGGATTTTTATGCAAATTCATATTTTTAGGAATATGATTAAAGAATCAGAAGCTAGATAGGCAATTGTTTTATTTGCTATATTAATATTATATTGAGTGTACTATATTTTGGGTTTATTTATATTTTGTTGCTTATTATGTGCATTTTGTGTATTTTTGTGTAAATTTCATTAATTTTAATAATCTCTCAAATTTTCCACAAGTGCATAAAAATCTAGTCGTCACTTTTACCTAACATAAATACACTATTTCTTGTCTGTCTGCTTTCCACCGTCTGTTAACCCTTTGCACTCCCAGCATATTTTGACAAGATAAACAGTGAAACTTCTGAAAACCCAAAGTTTTGTCTTGAAAAAGAAAAAAAAAAAGAAGAATTTTGCTTATTTCTATTTCTTATGTTAATTTGCATTAATTTGATAATACACAAAATTCTGAATTTGATATTCTAAAGTTCTCCAAAGTGATTACGCGTGTCGCCATAAAAGCGCCATTGGAGTGCAAAGGGTTAAATGATATATTCAACAGATATCGAGAATTTTTGCTATTTTCAGAAGTTCGTAATAAAGTACACGTTGCTAATTCCAGAAATTATTCAATACTTTCTCAGGGTGTAAACGAGTTTCAAAAATTCTTGATACAGAATTCAGCGTGGATTTAGTTCTTCCTTTGAATATTACTAAAGACAATAAGAAAGAAAAAGACTGAAAAGCGAAAAAATTATTACCGTCAATGTAGTGGGCTATTCTTTTTTTTTCTTTTTACATTGTCGACGAGTTTACGAGAATAATTACGATAAAAGCGGATTTCTATGGTTCTCTGTACCGAGCGACGGCTCGCGTTCGCATTCCCATTGTCGTCGGATTTTAAATCTTCCGGCTACGTACTTTGAAAGCTTTTGAAAACTGTGTTTCCGCGATGATGCACGGACAATGCGTAATAATATTACTTTCCGCATAATAACGTTAAATTTGAATTTGTCCCCGTTTGTAAAGCAAAACTGCGGACCCCTTTTACCCAATGCAAACGAACTTCACCTTGAATGTGGTCCATGAACGATGCGGCAGCCTTGTTTAAAGTCCTGGAAATATCTCTCTTTCTCTCTCTTCTATGCTGATGCAGGTATGACTGAGCAACAAAAGTTTTTATCTCAAGGCAGTGCCGCATTGTTACTTTTTAGAACGAAAATAAAGATTTACAGGTATTGTGGTAATTTTTCGTAAACAGCAATTTGGCAATTTTACCGAATTTTCACTTGTTTGACAGTATTTATTTGCACTTTTGCAAATTTCGCTAACTTGATTATATCGTATGCCGTGATATCGCGTTAATATATAATCTCCATTTTACTGGCAGTCTTTCAATTGAAAAACGCTCGAAATTAATCGTTCAGTGCTAATTTATTATTTCACCTCGAAGTCATGTTAACACATTTTTAAATACACAGTATACATGTATAAAACAATCTTTTCAACTTTCAAATTCCAAAGGATATTTCTTATAAAACATCTTCCATATCTCTAACAAATAAATCTACCTTATATTGCAGCATCTTCCATTCTTTTATCACGTTCAGAGGCAGTCGTCTGTTAATTTCCTCTAATAAAATCGAAGCACAGGTGATTATCGTAATCAGGCGAATTTCCTCGAGAGATCAGGTGGAAAAGAAGAAGGAAAAAAATTAAGGGGAGCAACGAGCGTAAGTAGCAGTCGAGCTGAATCCATTAATTCGCATGACTTTTCGTTCGACTTCTTTTTCTCGCAAAGATGTGTTATGTGGACCTTCTTCGTTCGGTCATTACCGATCGTTGTTTTCGAAAAGATCAGCCTCCCTAGTCGCTCGTTAGCAACGAGTATTCGATAGAGCGTGACAAAAACGCGTACACACGGTCTGGGATAGCCAGACTGACATTTTCCGGTCGTTCGAAAGAAGTGATTAGAGAAGAGGATGGATTGACGAAGAAATCATGGAAGCAAAAACGCTGGAAGAAAGTAGACTGTGTCTCCGTTAAGAGAATTCGGATTCCGTATGGTCTGAAACGATTTAAGAACAGGTGAAACTGAAAATTACGACGAAATCTCGTTTTCTTCTTCTTTTGTAAAATCATCTTTCTAAATTTCTCCTACTAGTTGCCAAACACTCTGTTCGCCAGGAATCTCTCCGTCGTTTATTAGAGACATGAAAAATCTTTATTTGCAAAAATTGTAAGTAACTCTAATTTTCGGAGATTTCAGTCGATCTCTATTTTCACGAGAACACCATCGGCGAGAGAAGAGCAATTATAGAAACTGACTACTCTCCTCACTTCCAATTCAAAACACATCGATCTTCCAGAAATTACGGAAACTCTTCAATTTCACTTCGTTCAAGAAATCCGCGGTCATTAAATAGGTGAACCGGCGTGATAAGCTTGCGCGATCTATAGGTAGCATGCAGACGGAGCAATTAAGCGAGTTAAAGCTCACGCAGGTCATTTAGCAGGCAGCACCGCGTAAGTTAAAAGGCTGGCTGGCCTGAGGCATTTGCTCGATATGCTTCTGAAAGACGGTGTAAACTCGAGACCGATTACGCTTCGACCGAAAACGCGTTTCCCGCCGCCGCTATACACCGTGTTCGCCGAGAGAAAAGTCCCGTCTTCCACGTGTGCCTCCTATAGATACAGTTTACCCCCGTTCGGCATTTCAAACACTCAAAACTCGAGTTAATCGTTGGAACGTAGCCGACTAGGTGAAAGGGTGGGTGAGTAGAGGGAAGAAGGACCGAGGAGGAACAAATAGGGAGTGGCAGGAACGAGGAGGATGACCGCGGGAAACAGGCGCATCAGAGCGGAAAAGGGAAACGGTTTACCATCAACAAACTCGACGGCTCGCAAGTTTGCTGTTTTACCAGCGATGGAATTGGGTCGAGTTTGTAGACCAAGCGCGATTCTACAATCATTCCGCGTCGCTCACGCTCGTCGGAAAAATGTCAAAGCACGTGACGTGCGCGAGTTCAGAAAAAGATTGTGCGGGAATTGTTTTAAGTTGGACCTGGCGTAACGGTGAGATTTTTAGTTTGTTTTGCTTGGACGATGTAGCTTAGACAGCTGTTAATTATTGAGATGTGTGATCGTCAAGTTTTGTTTAATATAGTCGCTGTCAGTTAAACCTGTGTAAATTATTGAGATAAGCGATCTTCAAGTTCTGTTTAACCCTCGGAAGGGGAATGATTTTAGACGAACGTCGCAGGGTCATTTTGACCCGTAGCAAAATTTCTATCGCACACGAGCTTCCAGAAGGGATTGTGTAAATGTGTATACTTTTAACTGTGTATATTTGATATTATTCTTGTTTATTTACATTTGATACGTAAAATAGTTTCCTGTACCAAACGTAATCAGAGTCGCCTGACTTTATCGCTGTTGAGTCAAAATGACCCTGCATTCTTCGTACGAGGGTTAATATATTCGCTGTCGTTTGGGCTACCAATATCGTTCTTTATGTAAATGAAAATGTATCAGGGAATCGTCTGATCTGTAAGTGACAATTTCTTATCAACAGTTTTAGTCAAATATCTGAATTTCGCGAAATAAAATACATTTCGTGAACAACTCAATCGATTTTCAACGTGGACTAAATGTTTTACAAAAAAAAAAAAAAAAAAAAAACTAGTCGGAAGTTGGAATTCAGTTTTCGAAGATATATGCGCCGGTTTATTTAATGGTCCAGAAAGGATTTTGTGTTCGATGAAATATTTTGTACATGTGCCACTAACACGCAAACGTATCTTTTTGCCCGGTTAAATAACCTAGATTTTTTCGAAAATTTATCGTACCTGTGAAATATTTGAAATTCGCGAGAGCAACGTTCGCCAAGTATAATAATCTTTTATAAGTTATTTCGTTCGATACGTTCGAACAACTGACAGAAATAAAAAATTGTTCGGATTTTGAAGCTTTGTAGTATATTTCACAAGGAACGAAGCAGATTTCAAATAATTCGGTGACATCCTTCGTTTATTCACCCTTTCATTACTATCGGCGCCTGAAGGCGTTTTGAAAATTTTCGAGCACTATAATACTGTTGAAGTCTTTTGACGCACTTCCACCTTAATTTAATTCTTCATTTTATCCTTTACGCACTTCCACCTTGATTGATTGAACCAAATTTCAAAACGGTACGGCCAAAATAAGGAATTTTGCAGTGGTGGTGAAAAATTTACCCCCAGTCATCCACGTTGCGCGCTAAAATCCGCCGTAGCGAACGGGTTAATTAGAAATGACATCGAATTAAACGACGGACTTATTTAAAATTGGGCCAAAAGTCCACCGATAAATTTGTTTAATCGACTTTTTACCGGAATCGTCCGGAAAATAATCGCAAATGTATTCTTTCCGACTGTATGCGTATCGATCTCTGGCCATCTTGGCCACGTATACACCGGCGGATCGTTGAAACGGTCCAAACAGCTAACGAATCATTCGCACACCTAATCACGACCCTGCCCACTAGACAAACACTCGTTTGTTCCAACACCACTTGAAAACAGCTACTTGATTGTTCCCTCGCGTCCCTATTTTTCAGCTGCTAGTTGGCCACGTGTAGAAAAAAGATTCATCATAAAATCATTCGGGATATATCCGACTGTCGAATTATTTTCTCGAAATACCTGCACGTTTTTGCCATTTTATCGAACTTATAAACTTCGTAAATACGTTTCCTGTAATTATCGGTTTATCCTCGTGGTAATATGTCACTTGCTTATATTTAGAATCGGCAGCCTAACAGATAGATTTTGGATATTACGTAGCATGTTCCATAATATGTGAAATCAATCTCGGGGATCGAATTTAACGCTTGGAAACAATCAGAGGGGCTCTTGTTAGCTAGTATTTAGCTTTACAGAACATGATCGAAGTTACTGTCGTGTTTTGACGTATTATTTTTCTTACCACTTTTTCGATAATTTTCTGTCTGAAAATCTTACTGAATTTTGTAGCAAAGTGCTAAACAAAATATTTCACAGTTTTCGAACCAAGCAACAAAACCTTGACGACCAATCTATATGTGTATGTACACTACCGGCCAAAAGTTTGGAATCACCTCCCAATTTTCATCAGTACTGAATCTGCTACTAATTTTTCATAGACTTGATATTGATATTGCGGAGATAAATAGCAATTTGTCTCGTATCGATTGATTTGAACGATACAAAATTCGTTAAAAAATTCTTAAAGCTGCTGACTTTTTTTCTGGGAATTTTCGCGTAACTTGCAATGCACAGTGATTCCAAACTTTTGGCCGGTAGTGTATATCTAGAAGTTTCTCGTTTAAAACTTGTCTAATTGACATGTAACACTGTTATCGAGAGGACGAACTTAATCGACGCATAGAAGTTATAATTATGTTGGCAAACTAGTCAAAACGGTCTTACATAAAATATCGGGCGTTATTTATAAACAATTACAACACAAGACGCTATGTTCTCCATTTCACATCTGAAAATTTCATCTTCAAGAAAAATTCTATACCCAGATCCCGACAATAACATGTTTGTGCAGAAGAAAATGTGATACCTCTTGAACAGCAAGTGGCTGAATATTTAAATCGTTAAAAATCGTCGCTGTGCCTGTAACAAGCGTTGTGTAAAATTTTTCAATAGAAACTTTCTGTTTTACAAGATTTATTTCATTTGATTTTGAAAAAGTGCATGTTTCTACGAAACTCGTAAATATTGCGGCGCTCCAAGTCAAGTTTCTAAGGCAATAGACAGATTACCAACAGAATAATTATACCTCCCTCTAGAGGAAACGTTGAAACCTTAATCGTCGACTAAAGAAGAAAAAAAGTCCTATCAAATCTACACTCCGTTTAATCATCCGACTCCAAGTTAAATAACGAGATTCTCGTTCGAGCACGGAATCTCTCGGAGTTTCGTCCATCTGTTGTGGCGTTTAAATTTAATCAAGCCGCGGCGGATGTGTCGTGAAGTGAGTGCCATGGAGAAGTCCATAGGCGAACAGGGGCGGAAAAATAATTAAAATCAATCGTGGAAGGCAAGGTAAAAAGGGTATGATATAAGGTGCATGACGGGCAGGAGAAGCGAGAATAAATACCCACCTAACGAGCACGGAAATTGACGGACCCGTTTGAGAGTACTCCAACCTCCAGTGCTTCTCACCGGGACGTTGGAGGTCGAGCGATACCTTTGTCCCTCGTTAAATTCCAAAGGCGACGATATTTTGCCTTGCACGCCCCTCTCTCCTCTTCCCGGCTCCTTGCTCCGTTCTTTTCAATCTCATTCTACCGATGACATTCCTCCCGGCCTCTGGCGGAAGAATAAGGAGAGATCTGGAAATGTGCCACTCGAAAATCGACAAAAATGTCGGGCGGCCCGAATTAACGGGAGAGACGTTGAATTATTAGATACCGCGCCCGCCGCCGCCCTCCCGTCTTAATTCCAGTTCCGGCGAGAACGGCGGTGATGTTCCGCGTGTGGTTCGACGAAGATCGACGATCGAACATTTTGTGATTTGTTTAGAGTATATATTTTGTATCTTGTACGACGTTCTGCGGAGTCGGTGAGAGGAAAACGAGTGGTTTTTGGGTGAAATTGCAGTAGCGTTGTATAAATTGTGCGGCGTAATGGAAAGTAAGTTCGTGATATTTGATGAATTTGGTCTTTTTTTTTCTGGAAGTAAGATTTTTTAAGGTTTTGTTAATTTGGCGTTCTTGATCGTGTGTTACGTTTCATGGGTCATCGTTGACCCAGCTTTTAAATGTCCCCTGTTTCAACCGATATTCGAGAAAGATTTGAATATTGGGTCATATTTGACCCGACTATCATGCAATCCGCTACTCGATGATTAATCAGCGTGATGTTGCTATACAAAGTTTGCTCCAGTGTGTTCTATGGTAGAAAATGAGACGAAAAAGTCCTACGAATAGTTTGCAGATCACATTTCTACTTGTCAACGATAGAAGAGATTCGCAGAATTGTGGAATGCACAAGAAAACGATGGTTAAGTATGATATGATATATGCATGTATATGTGCTAGCCGATATTCTCATAGCCACACAACTTTATCTATTTACATATTTTCGTTTTGTTATTGGCCAGAGACCTGTCCTCTAAATCACAAAAACGCGACCTGAATGCTTTTCACATTACGTTGATTTACATTTGAAAGATCCTCGTGTATAAAAAACCAATAAATTTAAATAGCACAAAAGGGACGTATTTATGGTGTGCCATAATATATCCTCCCGTATTCAATTTACTTTATTACTTTACAACTACTTCTTAAACGGTTCATTATCATTGGAGGGGTTATTTTTGAAATATATTAAATAATCGACGGACTTAAAGCTTGGTCTTCGAAATCATGTCATCCTTTTGCTATTTTTAATAATACTATACTAGAAAAATGTTAACACTACCCTGATACACAATTTGTGCATGATTTTTCCATTTCATTTATACAAAAATCTTCGTACCGTCGATAGCAATTTTTTTTCATACACTTTCTATGATTAAATCTGATTTACAAGTCGTTTATTAAATCACTGAAAGGTGGCGTGTAAAATTTGATCGTTCAGAGATCTTCTAGGGAGTGAATTTCAGTTACAACTGGGTGAAGTTACGCGTCGTGCCATTTCCATAAAATATTACGACTTATAAGGGTCGTATCTGCAGAATCTCATAATGCAACATTCCTGTAATAAAACGAACGAGGCAACGACGTTCGCTATAACCAACCGCTAGCATCGTTACGATCTGATATATAAAAAAAAAAAAAGAAACGACGATCTGTAGACTAGATTTCGATTATTTCATGGTTCCTGTACCTGGTCATTTTAATGTTGCTCTCGCGTTAAAGTTGCTGTTATTCTGAAGAACAATATTCCACAAGTTATCGCATTATTTTTATCGTATTTTATTATCAGTTATTGCAAATTAAATTTTTATATTTTGTTGTCAGCTATTTCCCTTGATCTCTAATTACGCTTAGTAAATAAATTAATTTCTACCAAAAGCATGTACTAATATATAGTATTCGCTATACGTCTTCAGGTATCCGCGGAACATCTCACAACCTATTTCCACGGATACGAGGATTTCACTGCACTATATTAACACATTAACAAATACGTGATTGATATTCTCCCACATCTGCCCCAAAATTAATTTAGAAAACGCTACAAACGGTTCAATTCCACGACAGATGTTTCACGATTTCGAACAATTTTATACCTTTCACGAAAAGTAATTTACCACGTTCCTCAAAATTTCCCTAAAAGATATTAGTTAAAAAGTTGTGATTAAAAGAAGAGACGCAAAATTACCTCGTATCAATGTCAGCCCCGTCTCCAAACGCCTCAGCACCAATGTATTAAATTTCGAGACTAAACCAGTCCCCTTTTCACTCCCGATTGATTTATTCCCAAATCAATCAACCACAGTCCACAACAGAGAGTGACACGCCAAGTCTCTAAACACTCTTAGCATCCTCGATTCAGGTTTCGTCCGTTGGCCGTGCAATAAAAACGACGGTGGTTTCGTTAACGGCTGAAAAGGCCAGGGAAGATCGGGTGTTTGCGCCATTACAAGACTGCGAAACAGCCCCGGCGGTCTAATGAGAAACAGTACGAGACGAAGTGCCCCCGAGACTTTGGGAACCCCTTCACGGCTTCTTCGAGCTTCGAGCTGGATGGTAGAAGCTCAGGCTTTATCCCTTTGTTGGGAATTATCGAGTAAGCCGTGTTACCTGGTACTCTCTAGATTAAATCTTACCCCCGTTTCGCCGGACTATGTGGGCAGGAACGACAGCGGAAAATGAAGTGAGACCAGGTTGTTTCCGCGCCAAGATTTTCAAAGTCACGTCGAATCAAACCTCGGGAAACTTCTAATTAATCCTCGACACGCCGGTTATTGGGGCAGAAGGGGCATTGAAAATCTGCCGCAATTTCGAAGGACACGCGAGGAGATGTGGTTGTTTATGTCGTGTGTGTTTATTTTAATTGGCAATGCAGATTTTCTGTGTTTGTGTCTTGTACGTGTGTTCATTCGGTTTCCATATCTACAAGAATCTCTCGTATACGTTATATGAGAAAATTTAAAGGGGTGATTCTAAAAGTCGAAGTAGGACGAAATGATTCCGTCCTTCCCAAGGGTGTTCTTGCCTTTTGCGAAAATCGGGGAAAACACGACTGGCTTTCTTGAAAGAAAAATACCCCCCATTTGACTAAAAGGCGACGTGGTTTTTTTGATAAAAAAAACTTTGGTGAATGTTTATTCAGAAAGCAAATTTACGACGTCTACTTCCTTTGCCAGTGTCTTTGTTTCCTGCGTTTCTTGCTTGAAATTGACAAGGAACAGTCTGAATAACTGACTGCACGTTTTTAAGTAAGAAATATGGCAATGAAGATAGTCGAGAATGGTGTTTACCAGATGTGTCTAAAGAATGTTGAAAAGTTAATATTTATCTTACAATTAGCGATGAAATTTATATTGAATTTTTGCAATTTCTGTAGATTCTACTTTCTGCAGCTTGCTGTACTTCTATCGAATAAATAACGTACAAATGCTTTAGTTAGAAACTCGTACGTTCGCGAAGCTCGAAGCACATTTTTCTAGTTAAATTCTTCTCGTTACTGGCTAGCGCAACTTGAATCAGCTTTTCTTTTTTTTTTTCACAAAACGTTCTCTACGAGGGTCTCGATTCATTTAGAAAATTAGCGAAATAATCAGAGACAAAGGGTAACCCAGTTCTCGAGGAGCGAGATTTTAAGAGCGAATGTTAAAGGAAGTTTGTCAAAGGCGGCGATAAAATGATAAGTGTAAATCGCCTTGTTTTGCGTACGATATTAAGTTTAAACAAGGAACATCTAGAAAATGTTCGTCGGTAATTTTAACGAAACTTTGCGTGTTTGCGAAAGAGGCAAAGTTAAGGTACACGTATCTTCCTTCAACGGCAGACTTCGGTTCAAAGACGTAGCAGGTAAAACAATTCTCCGAAGTTTCAGCCTTCCAAAATAATGCCTTAGAAATTACAGAGAACGTATATTTAGCAGAGTATGTAAAACAAAAATTGCACAATTTTCTGTTAGAAACATTGAAATAAACGTCGAATTAAATGGCTACAAAGGATCTCAATTTGTAGCGTTAATCGGAAAGAATTCTTTATACTTGAAGGTTGCACGAAGGTCTTCAACTCCTAAAATAAAATCGATAATTACAATTTTCTTAATTACTTAAAACATGTATAAAGTTACATTATTCGCTCATTTTTTAATATTCTCAAAATTGACCGTACAACCAGCCCTCTACTGTCGAGACACCATTTTTGGGACGTAAAACCCGATACGGAGTCTACGAAACTCCTGAAATATAGAACATTTCTGACAACTTTTCCTACCGATTTACCTTTATTACACATTTCCAACTGTTGATTGTGTTCGTTTCATTTTAATATATTAATGTTGAGTTCTAAATAGAATGGAAGAAAACAAGAAAGATAGAATCAGCGGAGTCTCTGAGACTCCGCCTCGACAACAGAGGGCTAGATATCTTTTCAACTGGTTCTTCCGCTCAGCGACGTCGGTTACAGTTACGGAGCATGAGAAAAATGAGCCTGAATTTGGCGTACACCACGAGAGAACACACAAAACCCTCAGACAATGAAGAGGCACAAGTGTACACGAACACACGGACGCGATGCAAATATCAGGCTCGAAGGTAATAACGAGTGGCAAAGGGAAAAGCAAAGCAACGGATGTGCTACCGATTACGCACACTCGGAATGCTCGCGCCAATTAGGACACTATAAGGACAAGAACGTCCAGGCATAGGCGATCTCTGCCCTACGGTCTCTCCCTGGGGCTCTATTCTCCGTATCCTCGCTCTCTAATTAGTCTGCCGATAAACTCGATTACGGTGTCTCCAGCTGCCCTCCCTGAAACCCCTTTCCTCATATTCTCTCGCTGCGTCCATTCAACCTAATGGCCAACGATGCATGCGAGACGCTTTCTGTCTTCGCAAACAAGCATTTTTGTTTATCGTGCCCGGTGTCCTTCCACGGTTAATCCTCTCTAACACTCTTACCTTGGATGTGTATATACCCTTTCACGCTGTTTCTTTATCTCGCATCTGTACAGAAGTTTTCGATAGGTACGAAGGCTGTTTTTTTTTTTTTTTTTAGAAATAAAACGAAACGGGTGATACAAAAATAATTGGGAAAATCAGGTTGACGCGAGAGCCTTTGGAAAGTATTTTAAACAAGTTTCGTTTACTTTTAAAGAGGGTTGCGTCGTTGCCTCTTCCCTCTTCGTATTTTGTGTGGAAATTTGAAAAATTATTTTGTAGCTAATTTTCGTGGCGTTTAGAAGAAATAGATTACAAAGCTGCTTCTGTGCTGTGATAAGGCATCTCTTGCTGTAGGAGTTTCGTAAATTTCGTGCATTAAGCTTCCCGCATTGCAAAATTTTGCAGTGGGCAAAATATTTGGCAATATCGACTCTATAAGAAATTACATTGAAAAATATTTCAATTTCCTTTCTATTATTTCTTTTTCTTGTATTTTTATTAATTTTATTTGAAACGAGCAGCGAAATATCGCGTAAATTCCGTGCATTTAAACACCTCGCGACGAATATCGTCCTATTGAAAAATCCAATTCTGCATGAAACACGTCGGTCAGATTGAAGAGAATCGAGGAAAAGTGTGGTTCCCCTCGGAATAGCGTCTGAAGCAGGAAAGGAATCTTCAAGAGGGACAGAGGAAGGGAGGGTAAACTGCTTAAAACGGGGTTGATGTACTCAATTCCTGGGGACAGGTGAATTGTTCGCAGGCAGCAGACATTAGAGAACCATTTTAGGAAACTCGCGAGACAATTCACCCTGCGCCCCTTAAAATATTGGTGAAGTTTCAAAAGTGGCGGCCCTCCAGACCCGTGAAACGAAACTCTCCGAGGCCATTGTTCGTTGAAACAGGTAACTTCACGGAATCGCCACATATATTACCCGTGCCACGGCAGAGCGCGTGGTCTGGATACGTTTAACTTTACGCCATTTCGCTATCTTTTAGCCACCTTTACTGCCCCTACGAATCCTCCGCCGCTACCGCCGCTGGTTCTTGATCGATCGAACGTCTCGCGCGTTAAAGAACTTCCGTGAAATACGCGTATCGCTTGTTTGGCAAGTTCTGCGATAGTTATGAGCGACAGCATGATGGAATGAGAGTGAGATGAGAAAATGAGTCGCGTAATCAGTATCTTAGGCGTGTCACTTGTAATCAAATGTCTAATCTAACGCAAATTCGCTCGGTTTTGCGGAAAAATGATCGAGAAATTATTTTGAAAGAATTTCTTTTAACGTGCCTTCGTGTATTCTTGATTGGTCGATGAAATTGAAGGAATACGTTGTGTTTGAAGGTGACAAACGGTGCTAGAAGGAGAAAATTACAATATTAGTGAAATAGGTTTGTACTTTTTACATTTTCGAAGCTGATTTATCTTAAAATATTTAAATATGACAGCAATAATTGATTTTTTTTTTAACGAAGGCATTTGCGCGATTCGTATTCATGTTGAAAGTTAACTTAAAAATGAATTTGAGAAGTTTGATAAATAATTCATACGCTTGGAAAAAATATCATATCGCTATGTCGATTTTCATAGATATTTAGTTAACGTACAATAAACAAATTTTTCGTAAAACATGCATTAGAATAGTGTAGAAAGGTATATCAAATTTCTTAACGTACGGTGCTGGAAAGTCTGTAAAATTTCTTAATGCAGAATGCTGAAAAATATTTGATTTCATATCGAAAGCCGCGAAACGCTTGGTACCATTATTCTCACGTTAACCCAACAAGGCCCCGATATTCTTTTGACACTTGATTTCACGCTTTTCTCCGCTCGTACATTCCTCTGTCCTCTGTTTTCACATTTTTTTCAATTCGCTCCCCTTTTTCTTTTCGTTCTCACACATTATCACACTTTAAACATTCACTCTTCCACTCCTCGCCCGACATTCTGCCTATTATTCAC
Source organism: Habropoda laboriosa (assembly GCF_001263275.1). Lineage (NCBI taxonomy): Eukaryota > Metazoa > Arthropoda > Insecta > Hymenoptera > Apidae > Habropoda > Habropoda laboriosa. The sequence continues at coordinate 4,190,787 of NW_017100242.1, forward strand.
TCCGTTGAATAGTTACTCTGTATGCTCTATAATTCCCCATACTCGTACATTCTGCGCTCTCGTTTTCTATTCATGAAATAGTGTGTTAACCGTTGGATACACCGTATGTATCTTTACCATGCTTATGTATGTTCAATTTGCATTTGTACGCAAATAACGGTCCGCGCTGTTCAATCAAACATGAGACGATAACAATCATTAAATTAGTGTATTTAAGTTTGCCAATTGAATCCCATAAACTGTGCCGCGTGTACGTAGGTATTTCAATTTACAAGTTAAACTTACAGCTTGTGAAATGGCGCCACGCGAATTTCAGGTCGGTGTGCTCTGTATGAAAAATTAGCCGTTTTCTCTTTATATTCATACCTACTCTCATATGCAGTATGAGAATCATGGTGATGAAGCAAAACGAAATTAAATTTTGTTTCAAGCTGTGTATCGTTTGATGAAATAACGGTAGAGCGGTAATATACGCTTTTCGTTACAAGTTTTGAGGGATTTGTTAGGTGTGCAGTAGCTGTGAAAATTAGTATTTCAATTGAGCTCGTTATTTGTCGAGTAAGATTTCAATTTCGAAGAGAGGAGAACGATCGAGCTTTCGTAGTGTCGGTGAAGTCATGCACATACTCTTCTTTTGCGTCTCTATCGTTCTAACTCAAGCACTTGAGTGATTGAGAAAAGGGACAAGTCCCTGTTTGTCCTAACCGAATTCCTAAACTATCGCCAGATCCTCATCTCGTGCCATTTTTACAGGTGTGTCACCTGCAAACCCTCTCGTTATCCCTACGTTGTTTGTTCATCTCCATCGATCCTTCGATCCCATTGACCTTACAAATTCCTGAGTTTTCCCCAATAGATACATTCCTACTTTCTCCCCACAACTCCCGAAAACTCCATATAAATACTGTTGCCTCGCAAGAAATCGCGACGAACCCTCAGTTCGGCGGATTATCGTCGTAAACTTGTTCAATTACACTTGGCCGCCAGACCGAGGTACCGGTCCTCTCGCGCGTACCGTACCCCCCGTGGAGAGGTCACGTGCGCGGTGGAAAGTCAGGCGGCAACCCCTGGGAAAAACCCAAAAATGGGGGTTTTCTAATGTTAAGCAACAATCCCCTTCCCTTGGAAAGAGCTGCGTCCCACCTAAACAACCTCCTCCAATGAGGAGTCAGCACCTACACCCCCCAGAAGAAATCGGCCACCAATCGGCAACTGGCCGAGCGGATAAAACTAAGGAAACGAGGCAGAAGCGCGTCCTTTTTTGGAAGTCTTGGCAGTTGGTCTTACGAAAATTAGTATTTTGATAGTCTCGTGACATCACCTCAAGTATCACTCTGTTGCAAATAAAATTAGTTCTTAGCATTTCACAATGAATAAATCAAGGTGTGATTAAACTCGCGTACCGGTTCGGCGCTTAAGCATCGAACATTACGGAACCCGAACAAATACTGCTCCAAAGAGGAACGCGACACAGTCGATATGTTAAGTCACTCCATAAGGCTTAAGCATCGAACATTACGGGACCCGAACAAATACTGCTCCAAAGAGGAACGCGACACAGTCGATATGTTAAGTCACTCCATAAGTTATAGTTTAGATCGATATTTCCAATACACCCTTAAACTTGATAAACGAAAAAAGGAAAACGTAAGTGTCTTCTCATTCCACAAATTTTTCCTATTTTTTTTTTTTTTTGGTAAGACCATTATGTCCTCGCTATAGAATTTCCTTGGATTTTCATACAAATATTTTTCGCTTTCGGCACGAACTTATGGGGTGACCTAATACTATACCCAGGCCATATTACTTCTCGTTTACATTTAATTGCGTTACTTTTCATCAAGTGATACGATAATCGAAAATTTTGAAATGGATTTTCTTCAAATGGACCTCAAAGACCTCAATTATGTTTCAGGAAAATTAGCCCTCTTGCCACGACTCTACCGCATTCGACTTCTTTCCGCAGTTATACTTGAACGAACGACGCTTAGGCCAGGCGAGCACAGTTTCACGGAAAATACATACATTCGCGAGAATCTAGAGAAGCGTTCGTGTAAATTTGCATCCACCCTATTTTCGGCTCGGGGTGTTTCCGACAGCGGGTTTCGAACGTATTATTTAGAGTCGAGTCAGCCATCGAAATCGCCCTAAATTACGCATTATCTATTACGGACTCGAAGAGGTTCCGCTGTGCTGACTCGTCTCGAAATACCATTGTCTCGCACGGGCGGCGAGATTACACGACATGACGTTTGCTCCTAACTAACCTATACATATACATGATCGCAGCGTTGTCGTCAAAGGTCGTGCGCGGATAGAGAATTGGATGTCAACCGATCGACTTCCGCCGGTGATTGATGACGACGCGCCAATACTAATTAACGGGAATCTGTTGCGATTACTTTATTACCCTGGATCATTCTAACCTAACCTCTTCCACAGCTCCTTTCCGTCCCATCTTCTTTTGCGTCGCTGATTTTCCTTCGTATCTGGGCTGCAAAACCGTTGAAAGTAATTGTTTTTTCTGCTTAGATCGACACTTTAGATCATCAAACGTATGAAATAATTGGGATACGGTGTTGGAATATTTCTCGAAATATCTCAGATTTTTGAACACCGAATAAACACTTTTCCTTTCGGCTAATGTTCGCACATTTCAACCCTTCGTATCTACCGTCACAATCCACAACTATCCTCCTTCGCACAGTTACCACATTGCGCAAATGCAAATATTCCAACTCTTACGAACAGATACGTACAGTTCTTAACTGTGCTAAGAACTTAGATCCTGTTGATCCAACATTTGAAATTACAAACACACATTTCTCCTGCTTGAAACTTCGCAAGTCTCTAAACGCACCGGGTATCCGTTTATCCAGGCAAATCTCTAATTGCGGAGGAGCTTTTGTTTCGCGTCACTTGTTCATTTCTAGCTGGTTGGTTTGTATCGGAAACGTGAAACGAGTAGCAAGGCGCTCGCCTGGTCAAGGAATCGACGAAAGAGAAAGGGTCAAGCGAAAATTCTCTTTTCGCAACAGAATCCTGCCCTCCTTCCTCGTCACGTCTCGTTCTTTCGAGCTTCTCTCAACCTGAAGGTGGAACGGAAGGAGCAATGTTCTCTCGATTACCGATAAGATAAGGATCACGACGTGTGTACATTCACTCGGTGTTGTAATCCTCGTTGTAGCCTGATAATTGAGCGTTTCGCGATACCAGGGAAGCTGTAGCAGCCATTATTGTCGAGACGGTATCGATACGGCTGGTAATTTATTGTTGCTATGCGTCTTGAATGCGCCTCGAGATTTACTGCGTTTCCATTACCCTTGTCTCTGGATTTATTGTTCATCGATTATGGGCAATCGTGCGGCACGATGACACGATTTCAGTTTATTACGGCTTGTCGGATTACCTCCGCCGAACTTTTGTGCTTCGCGTTTTCCGTTCTTACTGTTAGCCGTGAATAAAGTGTGAGGTTTGATAGTAACGTTGTATCAGGTTGTTCTGTTAGTTCGTGCATAAATATTTGAACGAAAATCGAAGGAAATTCGAAGGAAGTGTTACCAAAAGAAAATAGGAAAAAGTTGTGGAATGAGAAGACGATTACGTATTTGTTATCAAATTTAAAGGTCTGTTGGAAATATTGATCTAAATTGTGAAAATTCTGTGACTTAGTATTATTCGAGTTTCGTATTACAGAGTTTCGTATTATAAACTTGAGCGAAAGGCTACTGTAAGAGTATGCGCTGGTTTATGATCCGCAGACCGAGAGGTTCCAACGCCTTGACACCCCCACGCGCTAGGGGCTGGGTCAGGTAAGGACCGTAGGAACCCCCAACCTGTGCCAGGGTTCCCCGGAGGCAAGGGAAGGGCGTCAAGGCACGCGTTGAATAAGACTGTTTAACCAACAGGGGTTTATGGCACGGATTCCAAGCGACGTTACTTTTCAGAAGTTTTTCTACAAGTTTTTTGATAACAATCGCCTATTCAAGCCAGAGGGCAAATCCGGCTTATTACCTGATGGCCGCGGAAATTCTCCACTTCTGCGGGCCACATGGTAAGCCGGTACTTGCCTCTGCGCGCTCAGTAAAGGTAAACATGCCATAAACCCGTAAAGTCGACGTTTCGGCAAAATCGCCACTCGGGGCTGACACCCCCGTTTGGGACCGTCTCTGCCTCTCTGCCACCGCCCTGCGGATCACTGGGGAGTGCACGAGGGCCTAGGAGAGCGGCTCTAGGGGGTGAAAGGCCCACGATTTGCCAACAAGGTAAACTCCCCATTTTGGCGAAAAGAGATATGTACAGCCAGTTCACGACATTCGGGCAGATTCTAAGATACGTAGAAACAATCGACACCACTTTGAGCGCTCTAACACGCAATACTCGACATTCTTGATACACCATGGCGGGACATCACAAATAAAGCGCGATCACCATCGCGACAATAAGTAGTTGGCACATACACGTGCAATAATTATCAACGCCAACCCGACCTTCCAACCAACAAGAAGCGCGGGAAGCTGCGTTAACAGAGACTAAGGAGGAATATATTAGAAAGATTATTAGGAAACGTGTAGTTGGTAAAGACGGACCAGAAAGGACGGTCGGACAAATAAATATAGTTTCAACATCTGTTTAAATAAATCCTGACAAGTATTATTTAGACCAGACAGCCCTTACACTACCAATCAGATTTAACGATACGAGATAAATAATATCCTTGTGACACTGTCACAGTCAGTGCTGATTATTATTGTACGATAAATTGCACACGTACAGATTAAAAAAAGGAAAAAGAGGAAAAAGAGGAAGGTTAGTATTCAAGTTACAATTATACTGTTATTACCAATGAAACGATACGAGGGTAGCAGTAGTTGTTACGTGGAATATCAATCGTGAAAATTTTTCAGAATGTTGAATAAAAATTTTCATACGAAATTTCGAGTTTTCACGAATTATCACGTCCACAGGTAGATCGGCCTTTATAAATTTAAATACTAACTGTACATTGTTAAAAGCTATATTACCACGCGTGGATAAATCTTGAATATTTCAGCAAATTGTTCTATAATTGGTTTTAACATCGAATACCTGGTGTATAATTAGTTTCCGCTTCATATTTCGAAACGAGTACTAAGGTTAACTGTTAACTTTGTATTACAGAATGTACTATAATAATTATTCCAATTAACTTGGTAGAGGAGGAATGTAATATGTGTGGAACAATGAATTTAATTAACTACGGCTGGTAAGTAGTATTGTTCCTCGAGGTACGTCGAATTTTCATAAAATCAAAACACACCGTTACAATTTTACCTATCTCCTTTACTTCGGTGAAACTCGAGTTAAACTAAGTTTGCGAGTATTAGACGATATAATCGTTTCACGATCGTTTTTCCTGCGAAATAAAAGTGTCGGTAATAATCGTGTTGCTGGATTTAATTGAAGTTTAGCGTTATAAGAGGGCGATTTTCACCCCTTCACTGTGAATGATTGTCGATGTAAAAAAGTACGTGTCGAATATTTTTTTCTCAACTACTATGTACCAAAGTTTCATCAAAATCGGTGATCACCATTTCGAAATCTTCCCTTGTTAGTCATAGACACCTAAGTTCGTCTACTTTCTCCTAAATACAGTCGAGTCTCCTTTTATGCGGTAAATACGTTCCACAGAAAACCGTGGTGAGGTGATTAGGTTTACGACACGGTCGCCTGGTCGAGCTATTTTTGAGAAATTTAATTTTCAACTTTTTCGATAAATTTCTGAAAAATAGCGCGACTACTCTGAATACAAGGTGATACATCCAATCACCTCAACGAACCGCGTATAAAAAAATCACACAACCTACTGAGTCCATAGAGTAACCCAATATTCAGTATTTTCTAACCACCTCACATCATCCATTATAATATTAATTTGCCGCGAGCACGACACTCTTGGCGTTCGAATTAAATTCATTCGAGTCGCGAGTTCGAGTATCGTACACCCCGAATTTGCATGAAATATTCCCACCGCGTAACTTCACAACGTGAAAAGAGACTCGAGCATGTATCGTGCATGCATAAATCTTACGGCTATCCTTCTTAGAAACGATTGATCGAAGAACGCTGTTGTGCACTTTGTTTAGTTAACCTACTCCGATATCTGATTAGTTAACCCACTTGCCGTCTCTTTGATTCCAAAAGAGGATAACCAAACTGAACGGTACAGGAGAAAGTCTCCCGAGGGAGCAGCAGCCGCGTAGCGTCGTAACGGCTGCTCTTTCCTCCTTGACTCCACCCTTCGCGGCGCGGCTCTATAGATCAAGATGAGAGTAATCGACTGGCTGGAAAATCGCTTTAAACATCCCTGGCTAATATTAACTTTCTCCTATCGTTTCACGAAATTCTCCAACTCTTCGCTCGTACTTTCGCATACCAGATCAGACGGCGCTTGTTGGCTTAGGCCTCCGCGTGCCTCCTCGATTCGTAGAGGTTCGATAGAGACCTAAATTTTGATACACAGGGTTCAGAGTTCGCGGACATTGTTGAAATTTTACATTACGAATTTCTGCTCTAACCTAGCTTACACGGTTTGTGATGCGTTAAATAATTAGTGGGTTTGTTGGAATTATGACGCATTGAACAATTAGCGAGTAATAATTGCAGAAACCGCGGTGTCTAATAAAAAAGTTGGAGTAAGGGTATCCAATTTGGTAGAGTAAATTAAAAATTCAGGAATTTAACGTGATAATTTATTCATCGTACTGAATTAACCATCCGTCCGCTCGAGTTTCTTAATGAATCGAACAGTTAAATAATCCTGCAGCTGTTGGGTATTTTGTATAAAAAAAATCACGCGATTGATCAATTTTTCATTGATAGATTTAGGTAGATCGATTGATTTCGTCGACGAAAGAGAGAAAAGTAGGGGAAACAAGTTTTCTCAATCAAACTGTTTGCGGGAGAAATTTTTAATTCCACGCTTATTGATCGACTAAATAGCCGCGTGGCGTACCGCCGCCCAGCTAAACCGTCAAGAACACAAAATTACCGGCTCGTCGGTGTCGCGGCCATTACGGCGGACGATGCCGCATAATGGACACAAGTATGAAACAAAATTATCAACACAGTGCCGTTCTAACTTTGTGCCATTAATTATTATGCACTAAACCTCGTAACACACAACGGCGGTAACCGCGAGCAACAACTTTTCCCTTTTGCCCGTTCGCGAGCGAGCGAGAGATGACTTTTAAAGTTCACGGATTTATGGCCGTGGCTCGTTACCGGGGGATAGGGGAGACTGATCGAGACAGCGAGGCTCGGAAGAACGAGCCACTGGAAAGAGTTGGCCTATGTCAAAACGGCGTACCGGCTTGCTGTTTCTACGACAAACTTTGCACAGGTGCGATTTTACGGCGCGTCAAATTGTCACGTCTCCCCGGCGAAACGCCGATGCCTTCTTCCGTTCGTGCAAGTTGCTCTAGCCAGTTGTGACTTGAGTCGAGCAACTGCTTGAATAGATTAATAACTGCGAGGAGAGACAGAGTTTGCTGTGTATTGTAGTCTAGGTCTTTTTCTGAGAGATTGTTTTTTAGTGGAGATCATTTGTTCATTTGTGAATAAATAACGTAATTGAAAGGGAGAAACTATACCATTGCAGATAAGTATTTATCTGCTCATAGAAGGATGGTGTCTAATTATTGTACCGATTGCTTCAGGGCAAGTTCGAAGCAATAAGCTTTGACAGATTATTTGGAGGTTATTTTAAGTAAAACGTATTATAGAAATATAAATGCTTTCAAGATATAATGCATTCTTGAATGAAGTAAAAAATGCGGGTAAGAGTTTATGTAGTAAGTAAACTTCGACAGTAGCTACACGTTATTCTATACGAGGCTTGATTGATAAGTACTGTTTCCTACCGCGTGGCGCCGCTAGTAGTAGCGACAGTACTCCGAGTAGAACGTGTTGGATATTAACAAATGTTCCAACTCTTTAAACCTCGTTAAGTCGTAAAAAGGATAATAGTTTTTAACACTATATCTAAATAAATGATATCTTTAATAAAAAACATAATCTATAACATTTTCAACAGTATAAATTACCCAGAACTGTCTATAGCTTCATCGTACGTATTCGCACACCCTAGGAATATATCTGACTAAACTCGGAAACCTGACTGGTTTACCTTGATTGTAGCGCGATCGTGGTCTGACGGAAATTAGTACGTAGAGAGTCTGCCACGGTACTGTATCCCCGGCTGAGTGGTTTAAACTTTTAAACCGCGAATTTAATTCTCTTTTTGACGAGATAAGTGCGTACCGCTGCTATACATCTGGTTGTCAGGAGTCTGATGGTACTTCGGTCTCAGCTTCCTTTTTCGTCTGTCGGAATCTGCTCGATGAAAGCTGATGTTAGTCTCTCAATGGAGACTGTTTGTGTATTTCCTTTGATGTCCACCTTGTAAACCATGTCGTTGACTCGCTCCACAATTAGGTAGGGACGTTCGTATGGAGATTCCAGCGGTTTTCTGGCTGCGTCCACTCTGATGAACACACGTGCGCGCACGTATGCAAGGGTTTCTACACAAACACTTTTCTGCGCTGGTGATGGGATGCTGGAGATGATCTTACTTCTCGCATCGTTAAGCGAAGCCTTTTTAAAAACACGCGTGGTTGATTACTCGAGGTAACATCTACAAAGAACTTTTGCAGGAATTCTCAACGTGGTACCATAAACTAGCACAGCTACCTATGCTTTTACGTCGTCTTTAGTGCTAGATCTTAGGCCGCGTATAGTACCGCGGGCAGAACATTGATCCAATCTGAAGAAATACTGCATCGAATGACTGCCTTCAACGCCCTATCTTTGCAGAAGAACGATAAGAAATTATTGCTATTCTATACACTTTGATCATAGCCGCGACTCAAATTGTGATTCTCTATCCGTGGTTGTTATCGACGAAGCTCCAACTACGATCGTATTCGTCGAAGTCTCAGTGATTGGAATTGTTCCTGGCCAGCGTATGGTCGTAAATGGCCGACGAGGTCTGTGTGTATATCGGAAACCTTCGTCCAGAATGGCAATTTTCTCTGGAACTGTATTGACATGTCGCAATATTTTATATCTTTGGCATGATAGGCAAGTATGTACCCGTTCCGTGGCGTCTCTACGCACGTTTCGCTCAGATAAATCTCCTGCATAGCTGGAATTCTCTATAGCTTTAACATACACTACCGGCCAAAAGTTTGCAACCACCTCCCAGTTTTCATCAGTACTGAATCTGCTACTAATTTTTTATAGACTTGATATTGATATTGTGGAGATAAATAGCAATTTATCTCATATCGATTGATTTGAATGACACGAAATTCGCTAAAAATTCTTAAAGTTGCTGACTTTTTTCTGGAAATTTTTGCGTAACTTGCAATGCGCGGTGATTCCAAACTTTGGGCCGGTAGTGTACGTATTCCCACATTCTAGGAATATATCTGACTGAGCTCTGCGACCTGGCAGACTGCAGTACCATCTGAGGGAAATTACTAGCTAGGGAATCAGTGTGTGCAGACTGTCACTATAGAAACGAATTCTAACTCGTGTCCAGTCATTTCTACCGTGAATTTCAAATTTCCTGTGTGGCGGCATCGAGTGCTAGAGTTCTAGTTGAAGAAAACAGTAGCGAGCAGCTTGAAATTCCCGGTTATTACACACTTTCCATCCAGCCTCGATTTAGCACCATCGAATTTCTAATTGTTCCCGAAATTAGCCCGCAGGGGGGTCCCTGGGGCTTCATGCCCACCGCTTGCGGTCTGGTGATTACTGCAAGGGCCTGGGGCGGTAGTTTTCACCCGGTATCCCGAAGCGCTGATGAACCAGTGTCGAGAGGAGCGAGGTCCCTCATCTGGGAGTGGTGTTCAGTTTCACCACTGGCATCCCACCGATGATGTATTTGAACGGTACCGCGGGACGTCCAGTCTTCAAGCTATGCTAGAGAAGGTGTTACAGAGTTCCTGCTCTCCCTTTGGTTGTCGGGGGGCGTTTGAGCGGATGTTTTTCCCGCTCTTTCCCCGGGGGACTGGTCGGCTTAGCGTTTAAAGCTAAATACTGGATAGGTGACCCTTTTCTGTGTCCCATCAGTACCAGTCCGGAGAACCGTGGAAAGTCGCTCTGTTCGCTCATAACTCGCTGTCACACAGGTTAGGCTACGTGTATTCGACGATGACGTTCATTGAGCATACCTCAATGGGCTGTCTTCCCACAGAGAGGTCCCTGCAGGCTTCAAAGCCCTCCAAACCAACCAGAGTAGCGATTACTGCAGCGGACCTGGGACGGTGATGTTTCCCTGGACCTGAAAGCGTTAGTGGACTAAACTGCAGACCACTGAGATGTTAATAAGACATGTCATTAGTGTCACCGTAAGGTGTCCTAAGAGCAAAGCTTCTCACAGCCAGGGATGGTCAAGTCTGTGTTTGAATCCTTAGTCCAGTGATCCGTGAAGGTGAGACCGATAGTTGGTTTGACTGGGTCCGTCCTCCTTGGTGGTGAGAAAATTTTCGCACCCACCATCTGCAGGTAATAGGCTTACGCCTGGGTACCGCACGAGTTGGCTATAGGCCCTCTAGAACTCGAATCGATACACTATTCGTGAGGACTTCGCGTCAGGTGCCGGACGCTAAACTTCGATACGTTGTATTCTGGAAATTGAAAGAGATGTTTCGAAGTCGACATTTTTTATCTAATGCCGAAATTGAAGTGGTTCTACGCGGTTGGATAAAGGCAAACGAGAAATTTTGTAGGTTTGTAGGTCCTGTTTCGCAGTATTTGCAAAGAAAATAATAGATTAGAATATTTTAGAAGTTTTGTTTTTAATAGCACGCAAAATTTTATTATTCACATGCCCGGAGACTTACCTTTTATCCAACTTATTTAAATACTCTCCAGCTATTCTTCATTTCATTTTCTCAAACTCAATCAGTAGACTGGCAAAATTACCAAAATTACAAAGTTCTACTTTTCTCACTGTATTCTGAAAAATGTAAATGTGCATAAAAGTTGGCAATCTATCGATCGGTAATATATTTCACATCTATTCTTCAAATCGAATTTGTTCCACGCACGTCTCTTCTTCGATATTCACACAGAACTCGCAGACGTCGACGATTACCAAACATTCTCCGCGAAGTTCTCCATATGAACAACCTCTCAGAGACCGCCTCGCTTTATACGTACACGTTTCCCTCGGAATTAGCCTCACGTGGTGCGTGCTCAAACGCTGAAAAAATGGCAGGGACGCGTTTGCTTGTGGCGGTGGTGGCTGATATAAACTGAAACCTGAAGCGATTGGAATGATACTCCAGGCAGAAAATTATGAGGAACATGCACAGACGGGCGACAAGGTAATCCGTTTGGATGAAATTGAGGGTTCCTAGGAACGGGATCCCCACGAGGACGATTTCAAACGCGTATAATCCGAACGAAGTTACCGCGTGTCGACGAAAGTGGTGCACAAGTTTTAAAAGCGTTCGCGTACCGTCAAGCAAACGCGTCCACAGGCGGGCTAATTAAACATAGCGTAGCCTTTTGCCAGGAGACGTATATACCGGAATGCGACGAATTTGTTCGCGTTTTTGTCCCCGGAAATGTGATCAGTCCGAGGAAAAATTCGATATTAAACCGCGACTTGGAGGATCGAGGACTCGTTACGCAGTTGCTGTGACGATACTGAGTTCGGACTAACTAGAAATGTGTGCAGAATGTATGTTCCATAAAACGTAGATTTTCATGAAATAATATTATTTTCGATTTTATCAACTGTTTCTGGAAATATGTTGATAATGTTGAAGGAAGGTTTTGAGGGAAACGGTTGACGAATGGATACTTCTCACTCTTCTTATTCGGTTATTTATAAATTTTTATAAACTTTCAGATTGTCCGAGTATCAGCAGCGTTCCATCGCAAAGTACAATATTTTTTCTACATTTAAAACGGTTGAAAAATTGTCGACGTTTATTCGAAGCGATTCAGTTTGTTTCAATCTCATCGTTCAATGCGAGATGTATTTTCCTTTCCCTCTTTCCTTTTTTATCTCGTGCTAGTACACTCAAATCGAACGCTTAAGGGTTTTTATCGTTCCCGTAATGAAATCGGTATGTGGGCGCACAGAGCTCTTAAAACTAATATCGTGCAGCTCGATTTCGAGTGCACTTCGCTAGATGAAAATGTTTGTTAATCCGGCGACTTCATAAGTATCACGGTGTTCCAGAGGATGCTCTACGCGTACGGATGTTACGTCCACGAAAGGAAGAACCGTGAAATAGACGATTACGCTTCGAGCAAGTTACAATTTTCCAAATATCAGTTGTAATTTTTTCTTTTCTCGTTCATTGAAATTTAACGTTGCAGGCGAATAACATTTTTCGAAGTTCATTTATTTGGACACTGAAACGAGTATATTTCAAATACACGTGTATTGCATTTCTAAGCAACTGTGTCAGGTTTAGCTTGATTGAGATAATTCTCGGTGTCTTTACAAGCTCGCGCGTTTTTCACGAGGCCGCGGTTATACCACACTTCTCTCTCGCGTACCCACGCTTCGCACAACGAACGACACGCTCGTCTTTTGGCTTGACCGTACGGCGTTGTGCCGATCTCGCCGTTTCCGTCTTACAAGCTATTCAGCATAATTGCTTTACAACTCCAGTCTTCTATTTTTGAGTAAGACTTTCTTCAGAAAAATATTTTTCGTTAAATTTGCTTTTTAACTCATTTGCATCACGACTGTGCTACTGAGTTCAGACATTAGAGGCGTTCAACTGACATTTAATGTAGTCTAGAGCGTCCGGAGCCCAGAGCTCGCTCTGTTGTTTCAGGCTGAGCCTACTACAACGATGGAGGGTCGCGGTTTGTACCACTGCGAAGAGTCACGCATGTAAGTGCTTGGAGAAACCCCTCCTTCTCACCATTTAAGGATCACTAGGAAGGAAGATGCGTTCAGCTGACAGTTAGTGTCGTATCGAGCTTCTTGGAGCTGAACTCGCTCTGTTGCCTCAGGCTGGGCCTATTACAACGATGGTGGGGTAGCGTTTCAAACCACTGCGAAGAGTCACGCATGTAGGTGTTTGGAAAAACCCCCCCTTCACCACTTGAGGATCACTAGGAGGGAAGACCTGTCCCTTCCGGGAGGTGACTCGCTGCGCCGCTTTGCCCGCGAATCCGGGGCGAGCCCCTGATTAACCGGAAAAACCTTGCCCAGGTGGAGTCACTAGCTTGCGCTCAGCCTTGGATCTTAGCTTAAATCTTAGCCTAAAAAAAAAAAACAGAGGAGCAGTGTTGCGTTGGGAAATTTGGGGTTGTCAGTGAGGTCATGCGGGATGCATGCATATTATTGAGGAGATAGAGTAGGAGAGAGAGAGAGAGAGAGAGTTTTTCTGGTTTTTGCTCCGGAGCAGGCGATTTTTCGCGATGTTACGTGTGCTTGCGCCTTTTTGTTTTCGTCTGATGGTGTATTGGTGCATGGTGTTGCGTTCAGCTGACAGTTGGCCCGTATCACCGCGTGTGGGCGATACAAAATGTTTAAGGCGGAATATTCCGCGTCCGGTGATAAATGAAAGTCGCGGCTCGAGAATAGTCCGCGCTTGGTGATAGGTGACGATCGTCATGCTTTTTTATCTCGTGCTAGTACACTCAAATCGAACGCTTAAGGGTTTTTATCGTTCCCGTAATGAAATCGGTATGTGGGCGCACAGAGCTCTTAAAACTAATATCGTGCAGCTCGATTTCGAGTGCACTTCGCTAGATGAAAATGTTTGTTAATCCGGCGACTTCATAAGTATCACGGTGTTCCAGAGGATGCTCTACGCGTACGGATGTTACGTCCACGAAAGGAAGAACCGTGAAATAGACGATTACGCTTCGAGCAAGTTACAATTTTCCAAATATCAGTTGTAATTTTTTCTTTTCTCGTTCATTGAAATTTAACGTTGCAGGCGAATAACATTTTTCGAAGTTCATTTATTTGGACACTGAAACGAGTATATTTCAAATACACGTGTATTGCATTTCTAAGCAACTGTGTCAGGTTTAGCTTGATTGAGATAATTCTCGGTGTCTTTACAAGCTCGCGCGTTTTTCACGAGGCCGCGGTTATACCACACTTCTCTCTCGCGTACCCACGCTTCGCACAACGAACGACACGCTCGTCTTTTGGCTTGACCGTACGGCGTTGTGCCGATCTCGCCGTTTCCGTCTTACAAGCTATTCAGCATAATTGCTTTACAACTCCAGTCTTCTATTTTTGAGTAAGACTTTCTTCAGAAAAATATTTTTCGTTAAATTTGCTTTTTAACTCATTTGCATCACGACTGTGCTACTGAGTTCAGACATTAGAGGCGTTCAACTGACATTTAATGTAGTCTAGAGCGTCCGGAGCCCAGAGCTCGCTCTGTTGTTTCAGGCTGAGCCTACTACAACGATGGAGGGTCGCGGTTTGTACCACTGCGAAGAGTCACGCATGTAAGTGCTTGGAGAAACCCCTCCTTCTCACCATTTAAGGATCACTAGGAAGGAAGATGCGTTCAGCTGACAGTTAGTGTCGTATCGAGCTTCTTGGAGCTGAACTCGCTCTGTTGCCTCAGGCTGGGCCTATTACAACGATGGTGGGGTAGCGTTTCAAACCACTGCGAAGAGTCACGCATGTAGGTGTTTGGAAAAACCCCCCCTTCACCACTTGAGGATCACTAGGAGGGAAGACCTGTCCCTTCCGGGAGGTGACTCGCTGCGCCGCTTTGCCCGCGAATCCGGGGCGAGCCCCTGATTAACCGGAAAAACCTTGCCCAGGTGGAGTCACTAGCTTGCGCTCAGCCTTGGATCTTAGCTTAAATCTTAGCCTAAAAAAAAAAAACAGAGGAGCAGTGTTGCGTTGGGAAATTTGGGGTTGTCAGTGAGGTCATGCGGGATGCATGCATATTATTGAGGAGATAGAGTAGGAGAGAGAGAGAGAGAGAGTTTTTCTGGTTTTTGCTCCGGAGCAGGCGATTTTTCGCGATGTTACGTGTGCTTGCGCCTTTTTGTTTTCGTCTGATGGTGTATTGGTGCATGGTGTTGCGTTCAGCTGACAGTTGGCCCGTATCACCGCGTGTGGGCGATACAAAATGTTTAAGGCGGAATATTCCGCGTCCGGTGATAAATGAAAGTCGCGGCTCGAGAATAGTCCGCGCTTGGTGATAGGTGACGATCGTCATGTGCGGAATATTCCGCTTACGGATGCAAATGTCTTGTAATTTTTTGCTAATTTTGTAATATCGCTAATACTCGTTGCGCATATATCGCGCGATAAAAATGTAACAACGATAGTAATTTAATAAATTTCGACGAGGCCCCTTTGAACTAACCGGATAAGAGTCAATGTTAATTCACGTTGCAAAAGCTAAAATTGCGATCAATTTCGAATGAATTTTTTCTTTGTTTCAGCATAATGAACAATAACAGCGTGGAGCAGCCGGATCCAGACAACATAAAAATGTTTGTGGGTCAGGTGCCGCATGACATGGACGAGAACGATCTAAGGAAGTTGTTCGAGGAATTCGGAAGGGTGCACCAAATAAACATCTTGCGGGACAAGATCACCGGGAGCCATAGGGGTAAGTGTTACTATATGTTCGTGAATCATTTGTAATTATAATTGTTGAAAAACTGTCACGGAACTGTCGATAAATCGACGTATCAAAAGATGGTGTCTTCAATTTTTGGGATAAAGCTTTCAACTTGCTGATCTGTGAAAGTACTTTTTATTTTTCGAATTATAAATTAAGCGGCCAATTTTCTATTATACCATTTTTGGCAATTTTATCAATATAACATTTTAAAAGCAATTTATCTCGATGTTAATTATTATACTTTCAATTTTTAATATCGAACGTATCACTGTAAGTGTTACAGTAGTTTCTGTAAATTCAAAATCTAACGCATTTGTCACCTATAATGTGCAAACGAAGGTGAAAATTTTACCTAAAACGAATGCACTTTGTGAATATTTTTTAGAAAGTTTATTCATCATTCGGTGACATTTTATTAGATTTAACTGCAACCAAAAAGGTTTGTATAGTATAACTTGTATTATGTTTAATTTCTCAAGAATTTTACTTAAAATTGTAGGTGTATAGAAAAAAAAAAGCAAAAATGTATGCAATATGTTAAGGAGAAGCCATTTTTCAAGTTTCGATCGAATCGCGAGCACGTTGATCGCGAGCCGTGTGTTAATTCGATTATTCGATTTTTTGTCGAACTGATAATTCTGTGTACCGTAATATTCGATAACGAACCGAATTTTCATTAGTCCGCCGCGTACCAAGAGGTACTTTAATCTTGTCGCGGCTTTATTAACTACACCGCTCTCGATAATGGAGCGAAATTGAATTGTCTCGTGGCGTTTATTTTTCATTGCGCCACCGGCACAGCGTTCTTCGCAGAAAAATTTACCGATGAACGCTTAATCGCTCTGACACGTTTCTGTCGCCTAAAATCTTCATTTTCTCCAGATCTTTCATGAAAAATCGAAAAAATGCCAACTTTTCTGTTATTCTAACTGTGATGTCCGGTTTTGCCTGAATTTGGGTAATCGGAGCAATTAAAGATCGCCGTTGCGTAGAAAAGAAACTTTATCAGAACTGGTCGAATCGATGATGGAAAAATAGGGCTGTTTAAGGGATTTGAGGAAGATGAAGTTTGGTGTAGGAGAGTTGAGGAGAGAGCTGAAAGGTGAAGAGTCCAGTGTGAGTAATGGTGAAAGTTGGTGACTATTATTCGTGGGTACAGATAAGACTAAAATTAAGACCAAGACTGTTCCGTCGCGCAGGTACGGAACGCGTGGAGTCTTCGTTGACCGGGTTTATGGCACGCTCGCATGAGAAGGTTATTTTTCAGAACAAAGACGCTTCGTAGCTCCGCGAAAAAATAAGTCATTTCTTACAGAACAATGCCTTAAGAATTTCGGCTTTTCCGCGTCCTCGATAACCGAAGACGTGTCATAAACCAGGTATTCCTCAAGGGTCAATCCACACGCGCGTATAACGGCACTCTCGGCCGAGGGTTGACCTGGCGGGAATTTCCGACGCGTCACCGAAGGACAGCGAAGATTCCAGGCACCCGCAGGTAGGGCCCCACTCCTTCCAAGGAAAAGCGCGCTAAGGGCGCAATGGTTGATTGGTAATTTGTGCGTACGTGAAAAACCAATCAGCGTGCCTTCTTGCACTTGGCGGAGGAGTCACGGCGGACTCGAGAAAAATTCGGTGATCGGAACACATTCGCAAAGATTCTCTCGTGCGAACAACACACAGTCTCCAACCGTTCGAGGAGACACCCGCAGTTTTCGAGTCGCGATCGATCACTCGAGTCTTGAAACAAGTGGTGACGCAGGTTTGCTAACGTATCGAGCAAACAAAATTTGAACTAGTTACCTAAAATTAATTTGGCGGGCAACAGTCGCGAACACGAGCTTTTTGAACATCGCAAAAGAGCGCGACGCGACAAAGACTAAGACAAATAAAGAAAATATACGTATCGAGCAAACAAAATTTGAACTAGTTACCTAAAATTAATTTGGCGGGCAACAGTCGCGAACGCGAGCTTTTTGAACATCGCAAAAGAGCGCGACGCGACAAAGACTAAGACAAATAAAGAAAATATTTGAGGGTATAACAGAATGTGTAGCAAAGACTTTTCAGCAAAGATCTCCTAAATTATCCTACACGTCAGAAGGTTGCACGTTTAAAACCCAAGTAGGTAACGAAAGGCTCGAAGAACGAGCTCGCAGAATGAAACAGGAAATAAGGATTTTCTCGTTGGTGCGAGAAAGACGGGATGCCAATAGTGCCCCGGCAGTGTTGCGGCCGTATTGGAGCACAATCGACGAAGTTGGCAATGAAACGACACGCTCGTCTGTATGACAAGCGCGAATGGATGTAGAAGAGGGGGTGGCAAAAGGGGGCGGTAAAATGGCCGGCATTTACGTTGGCAGGAAGAACCATAAAACGTAGCGACACGATCGTAGACCGAGATTAAATCGGGCTCTCTCTGTTTCAGCCACGCCGCTTGGCATAATTCCAGAATAAAATAATTCTAGCGTTTGCGAGGCGCAGGGAGATTGAACCATTTCAGGAACGTCGTCGCCCGATGATGAATCGTGACGTCCTTATTTCATTTGCACGCGTATGTATTCTCCTTCCCTCTCTCCCTTCTTTCGCCGGATGAAAATTAGCCGAGCATAGGAGAACCTCGTTCTGACTTTATGGCCGCGAATTTATTCATTCTTTCGCGTTCAATCGTGACAAATTTGAATTTTCCCGGGGAACGAAATGTGGTTGTTATATATGGTTAATTTGGAGAGTTGGAAAGGTACCGGGGAATTGTTTTATTTTGCCCTCGGTTTTGTGTTGGATTTTTAGTGTTACCGTATTCGCGACACATTTCTAGATTATTGCTGTAATCAAAGAGTCGCCGTGTGTATCTCGATACTATTAAGTACCTAATTCCGTCAATTTTCACTAATTCTCCGGTCATAAAAGTCTCTTGGGGTAGAAGAAAAGAGACCTCGCGTGGAAAGCGTGGAATAGATAGCAGAGCTAAAATAGGGTAGTTTACAATTAACTTAGACGTTTAGTTTCTATTTTATTTCGTCAGTGAACTATTACCGTTGTTATTTTAAATACACTTTTCCAAACCTCACACACGTTCCGTCAATTTTCACTTACAAGGGAACTGCGGATATACAGGGAAATAGGGTAACTTCATTCAAAGGCTGTTTTCACCCCGAAGAACCGAAATTGGGCCAAAAAAGAAAATTGCCCGATACTTCTCTCGAGGTCCTCTACAAACCCACAAAGTTTCAAAAGAATCGGAATTTTCGGGTTACCGAAGTTCCCTTGTAAGTCTCTGGTCATAAAATCACTAATGCAATTCCGCTGTATCGCCAAAAATTTTGCCTGTATTATTGTCAGTAACTCCTAATCACTGACGCGTCGGTAACGTCGCACGAGTGACGAAGGCCGGCCAGATCGTCGATATTTCCGATATCACCGAAAAACGGCGGGATTAATGCGGTGAGAAGGGAGGAGAGGACGGTCCAAGGGAACTGACAGAAACTCGTATACGTTGCACACGCGAGGATCGATGCCCAGACGGAACGGTGATGGTCGCTAGGACTTCTCGAGCTATTGATCGAAGAGGAAATCTCTGTGTCCCTTGGCCTCTTACGTCGCTACTTCGAAACGTATCTCTACGTCGTATGTACCTGTGTGTCCATATCTAGGAAGCCGGCTGTCATGGATCGCGCGTCCGTGGAATTCGAAATTTGCCTTTCATAACCGCGAATATCCGATCCACTTCCCTTGGCGTACCTTGGTCCACGTTGGACTCGACCTACTGTTACGACGGATGACGTTCCGTTTCAAATCTTACGCTCGCGCTGTCTTGCATAACTTTGGAGGTATAAAAAGGCGATTCGTGGTGATTGGAGTCGCGAATGAAATTTTTCGAACTCCGTAGAGTCGTTTAATTTGGTGAGAAAGTGTCTTCGTGAAAAATTAACTTAGCGGTGTGAAAGTAGAGGATTTGCTCTTTAAAATGGCTCCAGGTGGATTATTGTACGATTTTTTTACATCAAGTTACAACAGTTCATAGACAACTTTTCAGCGAAAATTTCGTGGTCCTTTAATTTTGTCCCGATGAGTGCGTACGAATTCTTGCTTATTAGGTGTAGAAAGGAAACACAGTGTCTATTCTGAAGCTGCAAGGAAAATGGCAGTAGGTGATTAAAAGTAATGGAAATTATTTCGATGATTGATCTCTTTGCGTTCTTTCTAAATGAAACTTCGATTGTACCTAAACGTCGAGAAGATATTTGAGCTGCTGTAAAACAAGAATTTATTTTGCGGCTTTTAGTTGGCGAATCCATTTTCGAATTAATTTTCATATTTTAAGATGGAACTTCTCTATTCCGCGAAGAATAGAGAGGCCCTCGGAGTGATGCATAATGGCTGAACACAGGAAGCACTATTCCATCATGCTAACTATACATATGCATATATGTATGTGTAGTGAGGAGCAATACGCCGAAATTCTGAGAACTTTCGGAACGATTAATTTGTACAAATTGTATATAGTTAAACGTCACGCGCAGCTGCAAAATTGACGATAGCCGCGAATAACGATCGAATGAAATTCGTTTGCAATTGTGAAAATTTAACTTGATTACCTTGACGTAATGGTAAATTAATGTCTCGTTAGCGGGCCCATTTTAGCCGTTCGCGTTTTTCACCGTGCCTGCTAGATGATTCTTAATTTCGTGTCGAAGATATGTCTGAATCGTGGAAAGGTGCAAATATACCACTCGAACGTTTTTCTTTTGCACACTTACGAGGAATTGATGAATATTCCGAAATTTTAAAGGGTCGAAGAAATTTTTTATTTATGTTTCTTTCAAATTTATGACGAATTAAAGAATATTACGAAATTAAAGGCTAAAACAAATTTTTTATTTATATCTTTCTTTAGCAAATTTATGGCAAATTATTTTTCTTTTGTAAACTTATGACAAATTAAAGAATATTACAAAATTAAGAGACCAAACACCGAAACTTAGGGATCAAAGAAATTTTTTATTTATGTGTTTCTTCTGCAAACTTATGATAAATTAAAGAATATTACGAAAATAGGGGGTCAAAGAAATTTTTTGTCTATATTTTTCTTTCGCAAACTTATGACAAATTGAAAAATATTGCGAAATTGAGGGATCGAAAAAACTTTTTAAATATGTTTTTCTTTTGCAAACTTACGATTAATACAAAATTAATAGAAAATCTGAATTACCTTGGAGGGAACAATTTTTTAAATATTGGCAGAATAGTTCGATTAAGCGTGATTTCCAACTGGGGAAAATCCACGTGCCCGGAGTTGAAACGAGAGGACGTAAAATTGATTTCATTTGGCTGCGAGTGAAAACTAAAAGGTACGCCGTTAAAATAGCAAACGCAAGACACAATGGTAGACGTAGTCGCTGACAAAACAACGTCATGGAGAAGGCAAATATTGTAATACGCGAGACACGGAGCCGTTTTGTTTTTCAGCTGGGAATAAAACATCGAGGACGGCATATTTTAAGTTAATTAAGCCCCCGCGTTGTTTCATTCAGATTAACGTCGAAACGTCACGTGGGAACATTCGCGTTGTCATCTGGCAAACTACGTTCCAGATATTATCGGGAATAATCGTATTGACAATTTCTGTTTGTGCGAATTCGTCGTGTAATATGTTGTAAAGTATACTGCAATCGACTTTTAGCTGAGTTTTTTAAAGGGAGAAACGATTTGTGTTGAGAATTTGTCCATTTGTAGTTACGATTATTTTCTGCATTTGTTGTATTTATCGATATACTAAAGGGTTTATTAAAAATCGCTGGTTTTTTAAAGGGAAAAGCGATTTGTGTTTAGAATTTGCCCATTGATAGTTATGAATAGTGTATTTATAGTTCATTTTGCATCTATTGATATACTACAGTGTTGATTAAGAATCGCTGATTATTCTTGAATGTAGACTAACTTAGGATCCTTTCAATCCTTATCTTTGTACCTTATTCCAAGGCGAGAGCAACGCACAGTGGTTTAAAAAATGGGCATTCCGAGCCCAAAATCCAGTTCTTCAACTTTTATATTTAAAAAAAAATTTGTGAAATAAGAAAAATATATACCGAAGTGAAATTTCGCCCATGATAGCATTATCAGCTTTCTAGGGTTAATCTCTTGAGAAATTGACGAATGAAAATTAGCCAGTATCTGGAAACATAAGAAAAGGACTAACCTTTTTCGACCTGACGAACCTAAGAAACAGCCTTTGAAGGGCTGTCTCGATCGTATACAGAGCACTTTTACGGGGCTGTATCCGAGCTGACCGTTGACAGTGTGAGGGAAAAAAGGCGGACCGAGGAGGAATAAGACGCGGACAAAGGTCAGAGGTAAAAGTCATCGGCAAAGATTCGTCGTAAAAGCTTGGATGTCGAAGGAAACGCGGAATGCCATAGAAACCTTGGGATGGAAGCTGCGAGCTTAGCCGGAATCCTATTTTCGTGCATTCAAAGGCGACTTATGCGTCGTATAAGAGCCTGGCTAGGTTTAACTGATTTCACAATTATCCGAGTTTCGCCGATTTCTTTCTTCGTTCTTTCTCCAGGCCAAAGACCGTTCCTCGGTTGTTTCATTATTGATTCATTCTGTCTCTGTCTGATCATTTCGAGAAACGCTAGAGAATTGTCTCTCTATAAATATTTCATTTTATGTAAAAAAGTTCAATTTATCTTATTACACCGTTTTTGTATAAATATTTAAGAAAGTTAAATTTATTTTACTACTTCGTTTTATATTTTATTTTTTTATGTTTTCAAGTTACTTGCACGTAGCAAAATTTTCTGCAAACAGTATAATCTCAAGCATGCATATCACTGTCGGTATTTCTGAAGCCACGGTGTATAGGATAATTCTATATATCCGTAAAATTGGCGAAGTAGATGCAGCATCAGTGATGGATGGTAAAATGTCGATATGCAAACCTTCGCGAGAAAAGATCCTCGTCGTCTCGTTGAACGTCAAGAACGCAAACGACAAACGCTTCTGTCTCCCTTGAGTCTAAAATGCACGAAAGTCCGATTCTCGAATGAAATTAGTACCGTCGCAGTGTTTTAAAATGGTCGACTGATCGCGAGAAACTATGCTTCGTGTTAAAAGTGTATTAGATCGTCGGGAACAAGTAGGATTATTAAAGATCGCGAGTTTTTCGAATTATTTTCTGTGTAAATTAGGATTAATTAAAACAAAAACTGAGTTACTGACGAATTATTACACTTTATTTATTTAAGGTCGTTTCGATATTACATTAAATTATGATTGAAATATACATTAAATATAAATTCAGAAATATTCATCGCTGCCCTGTGCATTAAAATTTTATGTACGGCTCGCGGAATATAATACAGCGAATGTACTTTTACGTACATTTTTGCTGTATTTAGACAACATTTTTGGAGAGGTTTTCGTTAATTTTCAATTCGGGTCACGTGATATTGTGTCGAAGTGTCTAATGTGTTCTGCGTTCGCTCCTGTAATCTCTGAAATTAGTGAAAAATTGTGGAAGCTGTTTTGCTAAATCTGTTCAACTAGTAAACTTAAACATTCTTTCTCAAATTTGTCTTAATCCCTGTATGCAGATATGAGTCATTATGAAAGTAGCCTAAGTAAAAAATCCAATATCTTATCTTCCTAATAAGCTGTCATTAAGGAAACCTCAGGAAATGTATTAATATTTTTTAAGATTTAGAAAAGTGAAAACTTAACATTTTTTGTTATTCCTGAGTAACAGTTTTATAGTTACCATAGAATAAAATAGATAAATAATTAATAATTAAAAAAATTACTTACGAACCCCAAAAATTTGTGAAAGGAACGACAGCCACCATTTTCGCGGCTCAAAAATCGTCGCTACTGTTCTTCATGGAAGAGTGAATGCGACAATCTCACTCAATCGGTATTGTCTAATTAACAACAGAGACGTCAGAATTTCATCTTCATCTCTCACTTTGCTCACCCTAACTCTCCCACCTGAAGTCTCATATTTGCTTGGTCGATCTTTACACACCTCGTGTGTATCAGAGCCTCCGGGGCTCGTTCGATTCTGTCCAATTGGCCCTGCTCAAAGTAGCGGAATTCGATACTCTGTTACTTTGTGCAACGCAATGACAAGAGGAAGAATTTCGATCAAACGAGTAAGAGTCTCGTTTCCGAGATTCCCGTTGCTCGGTATTCGTTTACGATAAAATATTCTGCGACGCGATCGAGTACCAAAGAATTTCCTAATTGTGTTACCGCCTCTTTGAAAAATTGTGCCCCTTTCGCCTAGGCTTCTTCTCTATTCTTTCACGCGAAAGGGTCTCGCACCTTTCGAATTCGTTAGGTTCAATCAACGACACGTTTCTCGTTATCTTCTTTATTGCACGCACAGAATGAATCGTTTGTTGAAATCCAGTTGAGAAGAGTGCAAACCCAGTTATGCAGCACTGAGAAATGTATGAATTTAAGTATGAAAACTTTTACTCGGGTAATTTCTTGAACACAGTTGCACACTGTTCTCCTTTCGTTGCTGACGGTTAATTAGCTTCTCGTGTACGTAGTGTACCTTGCTTTAATCAGTCACTATGAATGTTAACAAAATTGTCCACCACGCGAGAAATTTTTTTTCGTAGTAAATTCGTTGCTGCGATTTTTTATTAACACGCTCACATTTTTCTCGGCTTGATATGGTGAAAACGATCAATTCCACCTTTCTTTCATTATCTCCTACGCGTGTAAAGATAAGTTTCCCATTTTCACTTTAATTATTTTCTAGGCGCACAGAAATAAGTTTCCCATGTTTATTTTAATTACTTCCTGGGTGCACAGAACTAAGTTTCCCATTAATTTACAACACTGTGACTCACATTTTTGCCATGGAACAGAAAAGGCAGCGCAACACGGAAAGTGAACGAAAAATAATTAAACAAAAATTGCTCTTTTTGGAGGATTAAAACACGAACAATCGCTGTCATTTTTCGAAAATAAAACAGTTACCAAAAGTTTCATTCGATCTTTCCAAAAACCTGGTTCAAATTTCTTCCGCACTGACCTCTAAAATTCATCAAAATCCGCCCACGTAACAAAATTAATCGCAAACTAAAAGAAAGAGCATGCATAACCGTACACTTTTCCGTTAACAAACAAAGTTTACGGTTCGACAGTTGCAAAGGGCGGTAAAAAAAAAAAGAAAAACAGGAGAAACTCTAGCATCGGGTTGGAGAGGAGAAAACAAGAGTAAGTACGAGACATTAGTTGGAAGGTACGTGGAGCACGCGGCGGCGAACGCAGGTTTTATTGCTTTCCGGAACACTCTCCACCCGGGAGACCGGAAGTTTACCCCCCCGCTCGCTTCGAACCGTGGCGTTGTCCGTATTCCCGGTTACCTGCGTCCGCCAAAATAAACGGTGTTTCACGTCGCGTTATTTATGCAAACGTTGGACACGAGATAGCTTGGGAAAGTTTCGATCTCTCGGCGGGGTTAAATCGCATTTCGCGTTTGAGCTACTCGAAAATTGTGACGTTTTCCGGACCCTCGTTTCTGAATTTCACGCTTGACAGTTTTAAATGGGCCCCACGATGGAATTCTAAATCGTATTAAACCGCGACATGTCACTCTTCTCTCCACCCCTCCTCTCTCTCTCTCTCTCTCTCTCTCTCTCTCTCTCTCTCTCTCTCTGTGCCGCCTATATTTCGTTGTATACCCAGCAATCAAGTTCGATGTTATTCCTACTCTTTTCCTCTCTCTCTCTCTCTCTGTGCACGGGCAAATCGAGAATTGTTTCTTGCCAAATCGTTCCAACTACGGGTTATGTTTTCTACACTTCGTTTTGTGCATGGAATACAGATTTCGTATAAATAGAGGACATCGTGTTCGTATTTCCTGTTGATACTGTTCTCTGCTTTACGTTAGAGTCGGAAAGTCAATTATTCAGGTAAACAGAGAAACTGCTGCGAAATTCTCGGCGCGGGAATAACGATATTGTTCATTTTTTAGCGGATTAAATGGAACGAAGTTGTGGGAAAGTTTGATGAAAAGTTCGAGATCGGGATTATTAAAGTCTTCGAACTGTTGCGCGTTTCTTGTTATTTCGAATTTCTGCGATTTTCGCAAGTTAGCCAATTGAAGCTTGTCGATGTTTAGAAGATACAATTTATAGTTTACTATGTGGGCCGTTTAGTATGAAAATGGTGCAAGTCCGTTTACGATCCCAAAAAGATGTTGTTTTAATTTAATTCTCATACAAATCATTTGTGTAATGAGTTTACGTACAGTGGAGGACAAAAGTATTCATACACCCTATAAAATGGAATAACTTTTTTTAAATTGGATTAGGAGAAACAAGCGACAGGCATCGAAAGATGTAAGAATCTGCAGATTTATTACAGTTCTAGGCTGAAAGTCGTGAAATAGTGCGATTTTCATAATATTGGCATTGGATCTACATTAAAGGCATAGATCTACAAAACGTATTTTTTAAATTTTCATTACGGGCTCAGATAAAAAAGTTGTAAAAACGACCTTCGCTATTTTCTTCGCGATTCCGACTAATTGCAGTTTTTTCAAAAATTTTCTTTACACGTCATCTAGTAAACTAATCTTTCTAACTTCTCAAAAAAAAACTCAAGTCGTTTGGCCCAATTTTAAAAAAGTTATTCCATTTTATATGGTGTATGAATACTTTTGTCCTCCGCAGTATATTTCAATTCGTAGAAACTTAGGCAGACTTTGTCAAATATATCGGTATCTCTGAATCGACCGAAATGCAAACCTTGGAATATCTCGACACGAGGAAAAATGGACTTGCACCACTTTCTTAATGAACTGTCCAATACAACAAGTGTAATCATTATTCAGAATAGGTTTCTTTCATGCTTGAACATTCTGTCACATTCGTAACCCTTCGACAGCTTATCCCCTGTGAAAATACACGTGAAATTTCAATTTCTTTTACCGTAATTCATAATTTTATTAGACTGTCAAAGGGTTAAGTGATGAAAAAGGGAAAAAGATAGGTCGGGTCTCTTCTGACCCAGGCACAGGTCTCCGCGGTACACTGAAAAATGGTCGGTACTCCTAGAGTTAAGTATCCGAACAAAACCGTGGTAGAATAGGAAAGTAATTCAACCTGACGGTTCTCCACTTATTCCAACCGACACTGCATCCATCTCGTTTAAACGAAACAAAGAACCTTCCTCAAATATAAACATGACTATCTGAAATTCGCATTGTTCCGAGAAAACGTATTGAGAAAGACGTCTCGCGATGAAGACGAGAAGAACAGACGAAGTTTTTCGGTAAATGGTCGGCTGTTTAAACGTCAAATATCTTAACGTGTTCATCGTGATAACGCGTCTTACAATTAGCGGATCTGCAAGCTCTGTCCCTCTCGAATTTTCTCGGAGGATTGTGCGCGTAGCTTGTTGCGTGGAAATTCGTTTGACGTTCCTCCGCCGCCCCGGATGCGTTGATTGACCTTATAGCACTCGTTGCAAGTACACTCCGTCGTTAATCACGAGAAATCCTCAAATATCTTAACGTGTTCATCGTGATAACGCGTCTTACAATTAGCGGATCTGCAAGCTCTGTTCCTCTCGAATTTTCTCGGAGGATTGTGCGCGTAGCTTGTTGCGTGGAAATTCGTTTGACGTTCCTCCGCCGCCCCGGATGCGTTGATTGACCTTATAGCACTCGTTGCAAGTACACTCCGTCGTTAATCACGAGCCGCGCTATTAATCGTCGTTAAGTAGAACGACGTTCGAGGCTGAGCACCGTCTCCGGAATCAGTTTTCGAACGACTCGAACTTCGACACCACGTACTACTGGCTGCCTCGGAATTTCTCCATAGAAATCCCTGTCGTGTTATTTGTCACCTCGCTGCGGCTTCACGCGAGTCTCCTCCAAGTCAGTTTTCAATATCAACGATCGCTCTCTCTCTCTCTTTCTCTTTGATGCGTAGAAGTTATGTTTGATTGCTCTCACTTGAGGGGATGTGAGTTCTAGTGTTATAGTGGATTGGGGTGATTTTGGAAGTACTATAAGTTCAATAGCAATATATTTTATAACAGTAATTTCATAATAACTATAAACACACGTAGAAAGGAATAATGATAAGCTGATCAACGGTCTCTTATTATATCTCGCAATAAATTCTCACGCACTCTCTGATATCACTTTGGAAGTACTATAAGTTCAATAGCAATATATTTTATAACAGTAATTTCATAATAACTATAAACACACGTAAAAAGGAATAATGATAATCTGATCAACGGTCTCTTATTATATCTCGCAATAAATTCTCACGCACTCTCTGATATCAATAACAACGCGGTTCTACTGTTTTACTCCCTGTTCTTCTGTATGATACGCTCGTTTTCCAAATCTCGAGACGATTCGACAAACACACTACATTCACGCCATCACTCACAACATACGTATTATGAAACCAATTCCACAGTACTGTAGCTTTTGGTCGATGAGTATTGAAGAAGAAGCAGTGTGCTATGGTGTGCTTAAAAATTCGAATAAAATTTAGAGCAGAAATACTGGAAATTTATTGCTGTATATGTTCTTCTAATGTTAGCCTTGAATTTGGAAGAGGTACTACAGAAATGGTCAAAAATGTAAATTGAGAATCTAGAGGTTAATTTTAAACCTTATGAGATAAAATAGTGAAATTCAGTTTAACATGTATTTTTGTTGCTAATTCTTTAATTGGCAACTGTACATTCTACAATTCCTGACAATTGTCAATTGCAATCAACTAAAATATTAGATTATCGATTACCATAAAATTTCACAGAGCAGATTTAGATAAGAAATATAGAAAGAAACTCTGTCGTTACAGTAAACCGCAGTCGTAAATCATTAAAAATAAGAGAAATAGAAAGTTTAGTTGTTACAGAACTCGTGAAAGATCCATGGTTAACGGGGCACGTACGTTTCTCGTTTTTGCTCTTGTTTGCCCCCCTTGACTTTCCCCGCATTCACCCGAAATTTTGTTTTATCTTCTTTGTGCTCCGCGCTACTCCAAATTCTCTGGATTTGCGGAGAAGACGGGAACCTTTTCAGACGACGCACTCCAACGGATTAGACGAAAAACTTTAAACGAAACTGCCACGTGAAACTATTGGAAAGCTGCTCTCGTGTTGGCGGAAACTGAACACGTCTTGGTTCGATCAAATACGTACAAAATATACCAAACGAGTGTTCCTTCCTTTTTTCGAATACTTGTCACGAGGTAGAAATTAAAATGATTAAACTGTCAACATGTAAGTTATCGGTGAATTACGAGTAAGTTACGTATCAGGGAATAATCGGTATTAACAAAGAAATTGCAGAATTTATTTATTTTAAGTTTCGTCACGTAGCGGAGTTCCTGTTGAATTTAAAGGAATTTAACTACTGTGTCACTTGAAATTATTTATTTGAAAAATTCATATCGAAGTTTATACAGGGTGTCTCGGCTGATTTTGACATCTTGATTTTCTCGCTATTATTACTCAAAGCGAAATATGTTTCAGATGAAAGTGAAACTTTTCCACTCGTGAAAGAATTAATAACACCAGAATATGCCCCCTTCGACACCGTTTAAATTTCATCCGAAACATGTTCCGCTATGAGTAACAATAACTAGAAAATCAAGATGTCAAAATCAGCTGAGACACCCTGTTCGATTGTCCTTGTAAACAGGACAAAAAACAGTCCTTTCCAGCCGTCTTCCTAGCCCCTAACAAATTCCTTCCCTACCATAAAGCAGTTCAAGTCGCATCCTGGTCATGTTTCCTATCCCTTTCCCCTTTCCGGGTTTTCCCCAAATTATTTCAACTTTTGCCCACCACCTTCACCCTCACGTTCTCCTTCCACTAGTTTCCTAATATCCAATCACACCTCCGCACTTTTCGAGACCTTCTTTTCCACCACTTTCAACGTCCAACTAATCAGAACATATACCGACCCAATATGTACCCACGCACCACCACAAAATAAAGAGTTCAAAAAAGACACTTCACGAGGACAAGTAAAACCAAAAGACACATCTCAAGTATCATTCCTTACCTCCGGAAACGTTCGTAAGGAAAAACACTGTACGATACGCGGTGTCGAAACATCGGAGTGAAGAGTTACGACCTTCACTAACGCGCCGTCTTTGGTAAAATAGATCGCGTTATATCGCGAACTCGTGCAAAAACACACCCTGTATAATTGGATACTATATTTTTCTACAGTTAACTTTATTTTCAAAATATATCGCCAAATTATTATGCAAATAGGTAATACAAAAGTAATACCACGTGTATAGTCAAATTATTTAACTATCTTCCCACCTTTCCATTCTTCAATTTTCCGCAATTTCTACTAGTTCACGAAGTAAACCTTTAATTCCACTGTACGTATGCAGAAGCCAAACGATCCGAAATTGTAGAGACCTCAGAAGACAAGATCGCTCCATTAACTAATTACTCTCCTTAAGTTTCTACGAACAGGCTAATGCTAAAGTACTAATTAGCCCCAAATTAATTCGGCTTTGAATTAGTTCAGATGTCCCATATACGTTCTTAAAAGTTGTGTATAATTCGTTTTACATAAACAATCACCAAAACTTATCGACGGTAATTTTCTATCCAAAACCTGTTTCCCTCAGCTCGCGATAAAAAACCTAATTATTCATTTCCCCCCGTTACAGCTTGCGTTACAGAGCGGCGAACCGTAAAAGTAGATAGTGTCGGAATATTAAAGTTACTGCATTATCTCAACCACACGTGTGTATGGATACATATACACTACCGGCCGAAAGTTTGGAATCACCGAGCATTGCAATTTACACAAAAGTTTCCAGAAAAAAGTCGAGCGACTTTGAGAATCTTTTATCATTCGTATCAATTGATATGAGATAAATTGATAAAAGCAGAATTGAGGTAAACTTCAAATCTATAAAAAATTAGCAGCAGATATAATATTGCTGAAAAGTGGGAGATGATTCCAAACTTTTGGCGGGTAGTGTATATGACGTGCGCGGGCGTGTGATTCTCTACTGTGTCGTTGTGTGATAACCGTGTTCCCGTGTTAATGAAATGTTTACCATTCGCGTGTGTATGTTAAC
Organism: Habropoda laboriosa; assembly: GCF_001263275.1. Taxonomy (NCBI): domain Eukaryota; kingdom Metazoa; phylum Arthropoda; class Insecta; order Hymenoptera; family Apidae; genus Habropoda; species Habropoda laboriosa. The sequence goes on from NW_017100242.1 coordinate 4,221,520, forward strand.
CCCGACTTCGCTCCCTCGGGAGCGTTATTCCGTTTGTTTTTAGTGGAAGACGAGGCTCCTCGGGGCGCTTTGCAGATACGTTGAACGACGGTTCTTGTGTCTCTCCGGGTGGAGAACGCGCGAAATCAAGCGGAGCGAGATGCATACTCGAAGTTTACGGGGAATACACAGTTCGGGTGATAAGTCGCGCCGGCGATAGGAAAAGAGCTGTTAGCATTGAACACGGGCGGACTCGTTGTTTGACACGGCCGAAGCAAAACCAGTCGTTTCATGAATATGTTTTGCGCGCGTACCCGCTCAGGCCAACACAGCCGTTATCGTCAATTTGCAATTCTGTTTAGAATTCGCGTTCGCGAATATTGTCTTGCGAGACGCCACGTCTCGTTATTACCTTACCGGCGAGCGTATCGAGTCCTAGGGCGGTTTTCCCGCGTGGTAGGTGGGGGGATAGATGAATGGAGATATCGCGAGGCGAATGGTAATAATTATTGTTGCTCGAGTGTGTTTTAGACGTGCAACGCGCGTGTTTCGTGTTAGCTGGTAGGAAGGTTTTGTGGGTTAGTAGGTTGTTCGAGGACGTTTTATCGCCGTGTCTTTTATCAGAGTTCGTTTCTGGCTCTTTCTTAACCCTTGAAAGTTATTATAAAAGAAAAATTTCGAAATTTCACACCGGTATATGTTTTTTTTATTTTAGAAATGAAGCAAGCCGAACAAATGCAATTGAACGTTCTGCTATTGTTGAATATTAGGTGAAAATTAGAGTTACTGGGATAAGTTAGTTGATCTGTTTTATGATAATGTTGTCACTACTCATAGTGTGAATAAATGTCCATAAAATTAGTGTTGCCAGTGGTTACGTTTTGTAATAAGATCAACACAAAATTACCATAATGTGAAATTTCACATTCTTCTGGATTTCATATTCCAAAATTGATCAATTTTACCAATTTCTTAAGTTATTCAAAATTATTACCGTTCAAATTATTTTTTAAATTATTCATTAAATTATCGAGGTATGTAGAAATTAGTTTCCCATTGTTTATAATGCTGCAACTCACGTTGTTGTCATAATAGGAAGCATAACGTAATGTAGAAAATGGAAGAAAAAGAAAATTGCACTTATCGAACGATTAGCGGTTAACCAATTAACTGCGGAATTTAGTTTTAAAAATCCCTCACGGGATGCGTAATTAAAAACGCAGGGCAAATGCTGCGATTATAAATCTGACGAAAAAAGTAAAGCAAACCGAGGAAGGATTACATTTTTATTCGATAAAAAATTAACAATTCATTGTTGTTAAAAACTTAAATATCGTCAAAAAATAATAAAATTCATAAACAAGAAAAATAAGTTTGAGAAATTCAGTTGATTTAATATAAAGGAAACATACCACCAAATGACATTTTCATTACTTCTTTGGAAGTGACGTGGTGTAAAGTAATTACTCGGGCAAGTTGTTTAATGAAAATATATTTATTTGAATCCGATAACGCTTAACCTAATTTTGAAGTGTAGGCGACACGAGTCTACCACAAAAGGCCACTTGCCTTTTTCGGGGCTCCCTTAAGTAGCCCCTTTTCCCTGGGAAAGTCCCAGGAAGTGGGGGCGCAATACTCTTGTCCCCGAGGACGAAGAAACTCGGAGATATTTGGAAAAACATCTCTCAATTCTTCGTCTCGAGGTCCAAGAGTCGCCCAGGTCTAAGTGCGTGGCCCTCCGTGGCGGTCGCCACACTTCTTATTGAAATTTGGAGTTTTCATAGTGTATGGTGATTTTTTGTTTCACGCAACGAGTATACACGTCGAACGCACCGAAATAAAGTTTTGGATTGTCGTGTATACACGTCGAACGCAGTTAACTGGTTAAGGGTTACAAATTAGGTAATTCAGAAAGATAGAATTTTTTCTTACATTGTAAAACGAGCATAACACTTGCGCGTACACGCGTCTTTAACCACCCTGTTTCCACTTTCCCCGAGCAGGAAGGAAAACGCCAAGTGTCTACCGCCAAAGAATGTGAGTAAAACGAACTACCTTAATTTAAAGTTGCGTATGAGATTTCGGACTTTTACTTTCAGAATTTCCCTTCCCTCTCGCTGAGAAAAGGGGGTTGGGAGCAACGAGCCAAGGGGTGGCAACGAATAGGAGTGGATTGTCCCCGTTTCTCAGAACTCGTTACGTTTTCGTCGTAGGGAATTACGGCACTTTGACTAAACCCAGTTAAAGTCTCGTCCCAGAGAGTTGCGACTGAACGGACCTTGATCCTCGTAATCTCGTGAAGGTGAACGCGCCTTCTTGTAGTAGTTTCATAATTTCATTGATAAATGTCTGCGTCGTTTAGCGGGGAGTTATGGGGCTAAATCGCGTCTGGGTAAAATCGCTCGATCCTCGGAAAATTTCGAAAATAACCGGTAACTTGGTTTACTTCCAAGCAACGCGTATATTTCAACCCTGTAATTCACAGTTTCCTGCGAAATTCTGTTAAATTCTTCTGTAAACAATATATCGTTTTAAAAATCTTCGTCGGTGAAACGTCGAAAAATGCAGCTTTGATCTCCCGATAAAATTATCCCGCGAAAATTTCGTCGAAGTACCTATTGTCCTAGACTAAATTAGGTTTTTTTTCGCCCGGTATTCAATTACTTTTACACGCTGTCACAGGCTTTACAAAGTTAGGGCAATAGATACTCCCTCGCTTTGCGTACTTTTCAAATAAACTCTGCTCACGATACGCCTTTTGAAAAGAGGTACCTCGTTTCGTGTCGCATTTAACTGCACACCTTCGGTATCATTTTACACAGAATTATTTGCAGTGAAATTTATATCAATACTACATAAATTCCCGTCGATGAAATTTTCAAACCATCGTTCCAAAACAATAACGTTCCTTTTAGAATCAACATTTGAGGGAGCACAAATACTTGGACAATTCGCGGTTCATCCTCCGAAAATTAATTAACACTAGGTTTACGGTACGCGTGATTTTTACACATTTCGAATTTCACAAGGAAAATTGCAGAAACAGTTTACATTTCTCTCCTACCACTTGTGCTTGCTATAAATTTTACATAAATATGTAATAGCACATAGTTTCGTTTATAAGTTAACACGTTCCGTGCCGCATGGGTCGCATACGCCCCACTTGTAAGGGTTTCTAGTCTAAATAATATTTTGTCAGGATTAGCTAAAATAATGTCGAAAATTATATTTATTTCTCCGTCTGCCGTTGACTCCTCGTCCTTGTCAACTACGCGCTTCCTAATCCGTTCTAATACAATTCTTACCATTCTTACAATCCTCTTAACGCGTCCTTAAATGCGAGCCTTGACTGTCTTGCCTCCGGGAAACCCTGGCACAGGTTGGGGGTTTCTACGGAGCAAGGTCCTTACCTGACAGGGCGTTGTCAAGGCGTTGGGACCTCTCAGTCTACGGGTCATAAACAAGCTCGAGTCCCTACATTCACTCAACCATACTCTTACACACTCTGGACTTTCCGTTCAGGCCATTTGATATTTCGACCTTTTCCTTCCTCTGACTTAAACTATGCAACTACGGCAATAATTTGTTAAAAGAAAAATTTTCCCTTTGCTCTATAGCGTGTCTTAAGCGTTACCTTGTTCTCGATAACAATGATCTTTGCAATCTTATAAACATTGGAAGACATATAGGGTTGAGGTGGGTGAAGAACGTCGTTACACTGTTTTCACCTCAATTCATTAAAGTATAAGTGTACGGTCGTATAGGCGTACAATTGGTCCAGAAAATACAATCGTTTACTTTGTTAACTGTCAGGAGACAGGAGTAACGATAGATAAAGATAGAAGTGGAGAAAGTGGTGGAAACGGAAAATTCGTTCGTCCTCGTGCGAACCTGGATGCCACATGTGCGCTTCTTAGGCTACTCGAGGACGAAGGCAAGTCTTAACCCGGGGAGAGACAAAAGAACGGAAACTAAAATCTGAAGGAGTTGGAAAAGAGGAAGTTCGCGTGGAAGAATAGAACGAGGTTCGGTAAGGGTTTGTTGACGACGACGTACCCGCCACAGGGTGAGAAGCGAAACTGTTAGTCTCGACAACGAAAATCGGTCCGGCACGGAACGTGTTAATAGTGTACAATTTGGACGCGTGTCCGTAGAGATGGGTATGTAAGAAATGTCCGTGAACCTAGTGTTAAATATAAAAAAATAAACAAACTAAAAAATGATCGTGTAAAATGTTCGAATAGTAAAATGAACGATCTCGCTCACGCAGCCAGAGCAAAGATGCAAATGTTTCGCGCTGCAGAAATGAACCGGAAACGGCGTAACGGTGACATACGAGGAGAAAACAAATGCATATTCTGATGCAGTTCCGCGTGCAGAGCGCGTGTCGTCGATACACAACAGGCCATCAGTTACAACAGCTTTGGAACGAGTCCCAATATTATCTTCCATTATGACGCGCATCGTGCTCTTTCGGGCAATAAGATCTCTTTCTGAATTTATGACGGCACACTTGCAACACACCGCTTGCCGTAACGAATTGCTTCGATTTATCAAACTTTCTTTCGTTTTTTCCCTTTCGTTTCTTCTCCGGCTGCGTTTATTTCCGTCACCACGCAGGAACGAGAGAAACTCTCTGTGCAGCCAGATTTGACACAGAATTTCTACATCGGAGATTCGCCGTTTGTTTACTCGTGTTAGGTAAGCTGGAGTTATTTATTCGTCTAGGTTAATTTAAGGAAATACTCATTGGCTGGTATGTCGGTTCGCCTGTGAGGTTGGACGTCGTAACGGAATTTTCGTATCAACGTTCTCAAAATTCCGAACGTCTCACCGGTGCTGATTCTCGTTTAAATAGCGCAGATTGTAATGTACTTCTGTTATGTTTTATGAATCACATCTATATTGTGCACACGTGGTTATGAGATGAATAATGGAGCAGTATTAAAATCGTTCTCGAGAGAGCTTTGGGAATTTACTAGACACTGGAACAGATCTAAATACATTAGGAGCTTAATTATACGGACTAATCGTGGCAGACGTTGGTGGGATAATCGATTAACTTCGGTTCTGCATGGAAGATTGTTTGTTTCGAAATATTTTGTAAATTATTGATATCAGGGAGAAAGAAAATCTTTTGAAAAAGAATTTAGGAATTTTTTTCCGTCTCTTATTTTTCTAATCTTTTCACACCTTTTAAATACCCTTTTCTGATTATCGATATTATTGATAATCTACCTGAGTAATCGTAATTTCCCTCGCCAGAATGTACTTCGATATGTAAAAGCACTAAACGAAATAGTCTTTTTAAAAATAAATCATGTTCGCGAAGACCTGACATCCCACCTAAATTGTTCAGCAATTGCAACATCACCTAGACAAAATCTTCGCAAATTTCCTGCTTACTTAACGCAACAAAATGTAATTAAATTGAACTCCGTCAGGAAAGGGTGTAAATGAACCGGATTACAAAGGGTAGAATCAAGTAAAACCATTCTACCTGTCGTATTTAAATTTACGGCAAATCTAAGCGAGGCCGTTAAAGCTCTCAACGTAGTCGTTTAATCGTTGTCCAGCTGCGGAACGTTTCACCCTGGCGCAGAGGTATTAACTCCAATTAACCGTCCTTCATAAATTCTTCCGGAAATGTCGCACAGCGTTACAAGAATTTCCACGGTGTCTTGAAATACCTTGGACATTCGGACGACAACAAAATTACACGGTAAATTCTCGTGGAGCTTTTAAACTTGCGAGCCCCGTCGAAGGGAGAAGGAACGCGGGAAACCTGACCGACGCGACGCGACGAACGCAATTAGAGCGAACAAGAAATAGAAAATTTCCAAAGGGAAGTCTTATTGCGAGCAAGAAAGCAGCTCTCCCCGCGCGCGCGCGCGGACAGAGCGGTCCACTGTAGCAGGACGGATTTAATGAATGAACAAGCGATGGGAAAAACTTCAAAGGGCAAAAGCGCCGCGAACGTGGCTAAAGTAAGAGAGAAAGAGAGCCGTCGGGGTGGAGAAACAGTAGAAAAGAGCGGAAGTAAAATACGACAAAACCTTAATCCCTTTAATGGAGACAAATTCCCTTCTGTGCGCGGCCTCCTGCGAAGGAGCGGTGGCAGACAATTTGTAAGAGTATATCGCGCCTAGCCTTATATAAGTACCCAACGCAAGGGGTGGCTCCAGTGGCCAATCATCCTCAGACTTTCCTCACCTTGCTTTCTCCTCTTCTTCTTGCACCACCGTCCATCCATTCTTCCTCATTTCCTCTCCTCTTCTCCCCCCTTCTTCCTTTCGTCCCGGACGTGCGTGGCGGCGAAAAATCAACTGGCTCGCACGACCAACCCCGGGGCTCTCTTTGCTGAAATTATAAAATTAACGAGCGGCATCCGTCAGCCAGTATAATACCACGCGAGGAACGAAATGTTTGCTTGGCCGTTAAATATTTCTCCCGATCATATATACAAAGTGTGTTCGGCGAAACTGTTGGCTGAAAATTTCTGGGGTGATTCTAGGAGGCGATATAAGACGAAAATGAGGAATGGAAAAATTGCGTTTGAGGCTTGGTTTTTTAGTTATTAACAATTGAAGATATCCCCGTCGTCGGGCAACCGTTCTTACACCGGCGAGTGTGCGGTAGATCGAGACACAGGGGCACAGTGATTCTCAGAATAAAGGACACATGGTCGGTAGATTAGTTTGTGGAAGTCGTAGAGGAGAAAACTCCGTCAAACTTGAAAGTATTAATCTATTGTTCCCTTGTTTACGATTTTTTAATCGCTACGTATGTTAGCCTCGGTTAAAAGTGAATTAAATTGAAGCTAAAGTTACAGTAAAAATACAAACTTAATAGAAATACAATTTGTCTTTCGTCACTTGACTATAATCTACGGTACGAGTGTCACTCGTTGTTGTAAGGCAAAGGGTTAATAGTAATGACGAGTATTTAAAGAATAAGAGCATTTGAAACTTTATAAATTGCAAGAAAGTAGCACGAATGCAACTGGTTTTCAACCTTTGTCTCTTCGTAGCAAAAATTTGGCCTTCGTTATCATCTGTTGCTGCGAATACATTCTCGATACGTTCCTCTTGGAGTTCCATCAATGTCACGGGTACCGTGATAAATTGCGATCGAATGGGCACGCAAGAAGCAAATCGATTGAATCGCGTAAAAACTTGAGTGATCATACGAAAATAGTTTTTGCAGTTCTTCCAGTTACACAAACTGAAGATGTTAGAAATCTCGTTTGTTCGGATCGTTTTGAGAAAGAGATAGTCTTCGAAATGTCGTTAAACGCCGAAAGGAATATTAATAAAAATCGTTCTAGTGTTAATCCTGTTTTACCGGATACTTAGTATTTAAGCCTTCGGTCAAAAGTATTTGCAACTTCGTAACATTTCTATTTCAGGTAAGTGATTTGATAATAATTCCGGAGACACGCGGAACTTTTAGGATATCGAAGGTGGTAAGTCAAAACGTTTTAATAGCGAATTAAAAATTTTCTTCTCCAACAACAAATATCTGTAAACGTGAACTTATTCACGCACGCATAGCCTCGTTTTCAGTACCCAAAGTAACAAAAAGGAAACCACAGTCCTTCAATCGAGGAAACATTTCTCCCACGAATCAGAATGAAATAGTTGTACGGTTGAATAAATTACTCTGAATTTAGCGGTACATCAAAGTGCTAATAAAGCTTCGAGCTATTGATCAAAAGAGAAGCGAGGTATCAGTCTCCCCGTAAATCACCAGACTTGTAACGACGAACGAGGATAAAAGGAGGAGTATGAAGAAGAAGAAGAAGAAGAGAGAGAAAAAAGAGGAAAAAACATAGAAATTCCGAGGAGAGAGCACAATCGACGAATCCCTGAGGGAAATTTAATTTCCCTGCCGCCTGTCTGAAACGTTCCTCTGCACTCGGCGCGGATCACTATGACAGAATGTTTTCATATAATATCAAAAGCTCGGGTCAGACAAGCGCAGCCCTTGCGGACTACTCAATCATCCCTCTTAATCCGGGGCTAAGGTCTAAAGGACTAAAGGTAATCAAGATAAACTACTGTCCCAGGGGAATTTGAAGTTGCAGCTGCTTCGAAGGAGACATCGAAGTAATTAATTCGTATCTTTTACCCTCCTTCCACCTCCGCCTCTTCTTCTCGTCCTCGATCTTGTCGCACGGGTGCATAGACGTCGGGAATAAAGTATCCGAAGAAAGTTATCTTTCCTCCAGGAAATGAAGCTTATGAAATAGACGTTTCAATTAGCACGGTTCGGCTATTCAAATGCCAGGGGATTAGAATTAACCCTCGAGCGGCCACGTAAATTACTCCGATGAAATTAAAAGATGCCAGAACCAACCTCCACCCTCTTCGTTTTCTTCTTCGTTGTTCTTCTCCTTGTCCTATTGTGATACAAATTTTTCGGCTGTTTCTCTGCCGCGCGACTCCAGGATTTCACAATTATCCAGGTGTGTTTGCTTGTCAATTTCTATCTGGCGTTGTTTCACACGTTCGATTTCGAAATACCTTCTGTCTCTGGATAATCTATAGAACGTTTCGTTGCGCTCTCCCTTCAGGGCATTCGTATCAATATCGACGAGGCGGAACTCGCGTTGGTTTTGTTGTTTCTGGCGAATCGGAGAGAGGAGGGATCTATGAGAACGCGATACGTAAATTGCGAAGTTCTGCGACGTTAACGTGCCCGATATGCATGGAAAGTAGGAATAATGTATAGGAAATGTGAACTTACCTCGCTTTGCGAAAAACGAAGCGAATGTTGCGGGGGAAATTCGCGTTAAACGTTAACGATGGGAAGTTTAGACGTGGTATAAAAGTATTAACTTGTGTTATTCGAGAAACGCGTTCGTTCTTTTTTCAAGATTTTCTTATTTTTCGAGCGTGAAAATAAATGTGAAACTTCGGTGGAGAGACGTTGGAAAGATGCACTCGTTTTAGTACTGATTAACCCCTTAACGCACAGTTTTTTTGAAAAAAACCGGCCAAAAAAAATCAATTTTTTTAATGTAAAAAAAACAAACTTTAGAACATTGTTTTGGCAAAAAAATAAAAAAAATTCAAAATTAATCAAAATTTTTAGTTTAATTTTGGATTTTGATCCACATTGCAGAAAAGAGCCGAATATTGCAATGTTACACTCCATGGAAAAAGGCTATATTTTATTTTCGAATAAATAAGTATTATAGCTTACAATCCTATGTAAATGATAAATATCAATAACACGATTCTTTTTCTTAGCTTTCACATTGTTATTTTCAATTCTCGAATATATTCGAGTGTGAAAAATTATAGCAGCATCAAATACAACGCCGCTCGAATTATCTCGAGTGTGCACAGTTTGGCCTGTTTAGCGCGCTCGAATTAACTCGAGCGTGCAAGTTAAGGGGTTAATGTAGCTGGTTCGATGTTTCGTGAATTAGTTATAATAATTAACATACCATTTGTGGTTTATTCATTTTTATTAATTATTATCTGTATTAGACACCGAATGCAATCTAGCAACTTTGTCGATTATAATTTACCAAATATTAGTGCTGTTTACTTTTAATTATTTCAATAACTCGATGAAACATAATGTGCATTAATTACCTAAAATCACGAAACCAGCTGTCCACTTCCACAGAATTCTTTTTACGGCACGCGTTGTACCGTGTTTAAACTAAATTTTATTTGAAAATTATGCTTCTTCCGTCGCGCACAATTGGTAAAATTCGTTAAATAAACAACGCACCTCAGGAAGAAGCAGTTTTCGAGGGACGAAGGCAACACGAGGCTCTCGTTTTCACTTCAGAGATGATCGTTTCAATTATTTCGCGGA
>NW_017100242.1:4231357-4249517 GCF_001263275.1 Habropoda laboriosa
TCGTGCGGCCATAAATATTTATACGTAATACCTTGGCAATTTATCGCATATTTACACAAAGTCGCGGGCCGCGGAACGGTTCACGGAAGTGTCAAAGCGAAATGGAACACGAGCACTTTATGTTCCAGCCTAGGCTAAATAATAGGGAATTTCGCTTAATAACGCCTACAATGGAATCGGTACAGGCGTGCTGGAATACTTTGATGATTTACCGCTTGTTGAAGTTGCACGTGACGTAATACATTCTCTTCTGTTTGAAGTGCGGCAATCGGCACACGAAAAGCGCGGTAAAACTTTTTTAGCGGTATTCGCTGGAGAAATTTTCAATTTCTTGGATTTTCTTTTTGGTTTTCTGTGAAATTTGAATCGGTCCCTTTAAACTAGCTCTCTTTCATTTTCGCGAAAGATCGGATTTTTGGTGACGTCAGATATTTATCCTGAATTATGGTTACTCCGTATTATCATAGTAACGACTAAACAGGAAGGTTTGTGCTAAGCTTGGCAAATGGTGGCATACCATTCTAAAATCACACAAATTCCAAAATGCACACCATCGTTAATATAAACAATTTACTTCCACATTTTTACCAGCTTCAGAATTAATTCCTTTCGCCTCATTTTTATTCTCCGCGCCATCGAGTCCGGTACAACTGCCAGCGATCATCCCGCATTACACAAAAATTCTCCATCAAGCGTTCTCTCTCTGTGCCCCGACAAAAGTAAAGTAGCTTCGCAAAATACCACAATACCCCGTGAGCGAAAGAACGCCGGAAGAACGCATAAAAATCCCGTTCACGGTCGGTATATACGCGATTCAACATTTCCTCGATGTGGAACACGACCAGCATGGATCCTTTTTGATTGCACGAGATCTTCCGTGCTGTTCCCGAGGAGAACGCGACGCACGGCAAGAATTCGCTGCCCCGCGTTGCGAAGAAATCCTGCGAAGAATTAAAGGGTCAGGGTTGTGGAGAAAAAAGGTGGGACGTAGAGAAAAGAATGGAACGCTAAACGATGCTGGACGAGGCTGTTAGGCATTCCTAGTGGCAGCTATCCCGCAGGAATATTTATATTCTCGCCACCTAGCTGCCGTAAATCCCTGGCCGGCAATTAAGGCTGGCCAGTCTACCGGCCTCTCTTTCGCTCTCTCTCTCTCTCTCTCTCGTTTCGTCTCGCCTCGTCTGCCAGAGCGTTGCGTCCAGTTTGCAGCATTGTAACTCTCGGCGGTCCTTAACGCGGACTATCGTTGCGCAGAGTGCCGCTAACCAGTGATGATACCTTTGTCTTTTTCTCACTTGCTCGACCTGTAGCTGGGGCTTGTCTGCAAGACCGCTCGTTAGCTTCTCTCTCATTACTGCAAAATATTATCCGCATTATCCTTCTTCTGATTCTCCACGGTGAAGAGTGCGCCGCACGCGTGTGTCTGACGTTGGATTACTTTTGATGCATCCTGCGATGTTCAAGAGACGGAATTTTCAAGCTGAAGAATCGGCGGGAGGGTTGATCGTGGAGAGCCATGTGGATCATTCGTTTGACGGAGATTTTTGACGATTTTTGAGGATTCGAGATGATTTGATTTCGATTTTTGAGGATTTGTAAAGATTTGGAATGATTTTCCCTAGATTGCCGAGGATTTGAAATGATTTGACCTAGATTTCTCGATTTCGAAAGATTTGACTTAGATTTCTGAAGATTTGAGATGATTTGCCTTAGATTACTGACGATTTCTAAGGATTTGAGTTGATTCGACCTAGATTTCTGACGATTTCTAAGGATTTGAGATGATTTGACTTAGATTTCTGAGGATTTCTAAAGATTTCGAATGATTTTCCCTAGATTTCCGAGGATTTGAAATGATTTGACCTAGATTTCTCGATTTCGAAAGATTTGAGATGATTTGACTTAGATTTCTGAAGATTTGAGGTGATTTGCCTTAAACTTCTGAGGATTTCTAAAGACTTCTGATGATTTTCCCTAGATTTCCGAGGATTTGAAATGGTTTGACCTAGATTTCTCGATTTCCAAGTATTTGAGATGATTTGACTTAAATTTCTGACGATCTCTAAAGATTTGAAATGATTTGACCTAGATTTCTGAGTCGAATATCATTTCAAAACCATAGTATCGTGTACCACGAAACTTGCCTTGACATCGGGCTACTCTGTTACTAAGTCAAAAATATATAGCACCATTTAAAAAACCCTCGATGATCTTCAAGAAATCTTGAAGATAATCTCAGTCAAAAACTCTGTTTATATCGTCACATTTTCTCCCTTGAACAGTACAACTCGTCCCTTCGACATTTTCTCCTATCTTCACTCCTACCAGAGATATTTAGGTTCCCCGTTTTCTCGTGACTCACTCTGTATATCTGTTGGAATTTGTTTCTTGATATCTTTCAGTAATGTTTGACAGTTATTGTCGCAGACTATGTTCCACAGAGATGTTGCTACAAACTAGCCAACTCGTTCGTACGTAGCCAACAAGTACGTCGACTTTCTACCATGGACACCGTGTAGAAATTTATACAGGCGATGATAAATTTTGGACAAACACGTATGAGTATTTAGCAGACAAGTACGTCGACTTTCTACCATGGACACCGTGTAGAAATTTATACAGGCGATGATAAATTTTACTGTGCAATTTTGCATTTTAGTTTGATGCACAACTCGGTCCACAAAGGATCGAGAGACATGCGTGAACGCAGATTTAAATAGCAGTGGGTGTCAAGTACCTGCACCTTTTTAAACCAAGAACACAAAACGCTGTAATATTTCAGTTTGGAACCAGAATTTTCAAAATTAAAATTATTTAAATTATTCGAAAAATAAATTGTACAGAAAGTTAAGTGTTCGCTCGATCAGTCTTGTTCCTTCTCCGCGCACATAATTATTTTAATAGCAAACATGAAAGATGCAATATTTAAAATATTCTGATAGAAAATTCAACCTTGTTAAGTCATTATAATACTTACAACGTACATATATTACACACGTGGTGAAAAGTTTTGCATCGTGGCATAACTTCTAATTATTTCAAAATTAAAAATTCATTTACCTCTTTATTAAAATATTTCTGAAATTAGTCATTTCTAGATATACATACAGACACGTCGAACCCAAAAAGTCATTATTAAATGTAACACCGATCCTCCCACCGATAAAATTAATTAAACAATACAAGCTGAACCGTTACAGAAATGTCTTTCACTGTCGCGTGATAGCCATTGCATGAATATTCCATTACATCTAATGGTGCGACATAAACAATTCACTGTTACACGACGTCGTTGCCATAAATCCACCGTTACACGTAACGTATCATTACACAAGCATACACGTTCGGTTATTTTTAAAACGCTATAGTAAGAAAAAAGGAAAAGAACACCCCTATCTCGGTGTAAATATACCATTACACGTATATTCGTTTGGCTATTTTTAAACGTCATTACACGATATACATACCGTTGCGATGCGCCGTGCATATTTACGTGCTAATATCGCGCGTATCCAGCGGCGTTCTAACATAACGAGTGGTTACTCTGGCAAGCTGGCTTCGTTCTACTCATTAACCTCCCTCGTTTACGTGAAATGTTTCCGAGTTGCCATCCTGGGCGAAAAGGGACGTCGAGCACAAGCGTGTACACACATACATGTATGTATACGTATATATGCACACAGTTGCGTAGAAGTGACGTAAGATTTGTCACGTACGCCGCGACAAGTTTCGAGCAAGTTTTGTCCCCGTGGTTTATGCCCTCCTGTAATTTGCCCCGAACCCCTGCATCTTTATGCCGCCAGACGGGTCAACTGCTCCCTCATTAACTCGCCAGGTGCTAGTAAAATCTCGTCGAATTACCATTCCGCGTGGCTGTGCGCGTTCCGTCACGCTGAATTTATCAGCTGCGCCGAAAATAAATCATTCCGGCCGGTGTGCTGCTCCTACGAGCCAACGGCGATGTTTGCTTAGTTCCTGGGATTTCGCGACAGGAAGAAATGAGGAGCGCGAACGGAACGAGTGCGTAAAGTGGTGAGGAAATGACGCGTGTTTGAAGTTCTCGTTAGGTTTGTTTAGGCGGTTTAATTTTCGATTTGTTAGCGTCTTATTGTTCTGGTGAGCGTTTCGCTGAGGAGATGTATTGCACGGAGGGTGATTAAGTTTCGAGGTGAATGGGGAGGTAAGGAAGTACTTGCGTGGTTTTTTGTGAAAAAGGGGTGGAAATGTGGAATTGAAATTTTGTCCGAATTCTGATGTTACTTCGTTTCAGACACGTTTCGTTCACTCGTTTCAATTTCTTTAAAAATTGTTCACAGAGGAAAGAAAGATCCATAAAAATTCCTATTTAAAATGCGGATGTATTTATTCGACACTCGGGAGAATTGTCAACTACTTCGATATTAATTTTAAAATTGTAAAATGGAAATACAAAGAGGTCTCTGTCTTTTATTTTCATTCGTGTTTGTTAGATTAACAACGACTGGAGAACACGGAAATTACTACAAAAAAACGGTCACCATTTTTGTAACCCGGTAATTAAACGAGCGTACTACTCGAAGGAGTCAAGTTACCCGCAGCGACCTTAAGGGCTGTTAACTTCAACTTTGCGGTTTGCAAAGAGGAACCAAAACAGACGAGAGAAGGGTCTGTGAAGAATAGATTTGAGGGTCGGTAAAAATGGGATGGAGGATGTCCGTCTGGTTTTTAAAGTGTACTCTTTCCTCTTCTTGTTTGTTCTCACCCTCGTTCCGCTACCCCTTTTATTTCTCCGGACACATTCTTTGCTTTTCGATCGTAAAGGAAGTACCAGATTTTTAAACGAACAAATCTGCATCTGACGTTACAATACGGGAACTGTAATTATTAAAAAAAAAAAGGGGGCAAAGGAAACTGTACTTTGCCTCGTATTAAATGTAACAAATAATTAACCCTTTCGTTACTATTGGCGCTTTGAAAATTTGCTCGCACTGTACTTTTGGAGCCTTTTGGTGCACTTGCATCTTAATTTTATCCTTTACGCACTTGCACCTTGATTTAATCAACCGAATTTTAAAAGGATACGGCCGAAATAAGAAATTTTGCAACCGTGGTTATAAAATTACCGCCAGTCACTCACGTTACGCATAAAAATCTACCGTAGCGGAAGGGTTAAAAAATTTGGTGCACAACTAATCCTCCAAAAAGTGCAATTTTGTTTAATTATTTTCTTTCACCCTTCGTATTGCGCTATCCTTTCTGTTCTGTTGCAAAAACTGAAGTCGCAACGTTGCAAATAAATGGGAAACTTATTTCTATACGCTTAGAAAGTAATTTTTAAAAAGTGGGAAACTTATTTCTGTGCACCTGGGAAATAATTTTAAGAAATGGAATACTTATTTCTATGCGCCTAGAAAATAATTTTAAAAAACGGGAAACTAGTTTCTATACGCCTAGGAAATAATTTAATAAAAATGAGAAACTTAATTCTGTGCGCCTGGAAAATAATTTTGCAAAAATGAAAAACTTATATTTCTGTGCGCCTAGAAATTTGAAAAAATGGAGAACTTATATTTCTGTGCGCCTAGAAATTTGAAAAAATGGAAAACTTATATTTCTGTGCGCCTAGAAAATAATTATAAAAAAATACAATCGATCATTTCTGGCACATGAAGTTAAGAAAAATGTGAGCCTTAAGAGATTAATTCCCAGAATTACGTTGATCTTGAGAAACTTAATACCGCCGATATCGGATTGAAGTAATTCAAATAATCAGCCGCGTACTGCATACGGAAGGGCCGACTACGGTCTGGAATGAAGAAATAAAACGCTCTCAGGCAAGAACCGTGGCAGCGGGAAGGAGGAATGGTGTTGAATATATTTTACAGAGTCGAAACGCTCCCGTTGGAAAATTCCATGCATACACGAGTATCGCGAAAACAACTGGCACGAACGAACGCGCTGTAATAATGCGGAGCCGTCGGTATGCTCTGTAAAATTGTGTTTAATATCAACCGATTCTCCCGCCTACTGTCGTTGGCTTCATAAACGACCAAGAACATTATCTCTGTAAATGGGGGCCGGGCGTGTGTTAAAACGAACGGTCAATCGAGGAGCGCAGGCCTGTTTTAATAATAATACCGCGGCGATAATGATTTCGAAGTGTGATATCGTTTGCAAGATACGCGTGCGGCGCGGGAATTACGAGGAGCGCGTATCGATTCCGTCGATAATTGTCATTGGTAACTTGGTAACTTGGTTCTCGAGGATACCGCGGGTATAATCCTCGATTGTCAATTTTGTCACGCGCTTCCTAATCTTTCGGGGAGATTTAGACAGCTCGAGTGCTTACGAGGAAGTGTCTAACTAGTATAACAGCGTGTTGAGTCCGAACATTCGCTTTAGGGTGTTAATGAGATTTATGAATGTTAGAATTGTTGGATAAGAAGGAAACAGTTGGACAGTTTTGGTATTTCTTTTAATTGTCTGAATTTTTGTCTCGTCCTTTTTCGTATCGCTGTTGTATAGCTTCGTTGTATTAGGTCATCTGTTAAGGCGTATCCTGTAGCCGGATCTATGGCAGCGAGTCAAGTGGTCGCCGTCGCAGGCAAATATCGTTTCCTCAAAACACCACAAGTGTTTATTGCGTTGCCTGCGACACTTAGTCCCTAGGACCAGACCCTGCCATAAATCCTGGAGCCTCCGAAGGGAAAAATAGAAAAGTGACCACTTGACTTCAACAAAGCCTAGAAAAGCGGAGATTCCACGGGATTCCCACGTATCCGTCCACCGAACACTTTCTTCGGTCGTTGTCTAACCCACCCTAAGATAACGCGCTAAGGGCGAAATGGAGGGAGGTTGCGATGCACCGGAGTAAACTGATTGGTGATTTTAGAAAAGGAAAAATCACCATCAGGGTGTTTTTAGGAAAATGGGAGTCTTCGTCGAGGGGAACCGCAGAGACTCCAGCAGAAGCACTTTGCAACTCACAAGAGAAACACTTCGCACTTTGCAGTAGACTCTATATGTACCTCGAATTAGTTGTAGAACATAGAACTGCAAATAAAAACTTAGTGTTTTTAACGCCACGTGCAAAAACGCTTGAACGATCGAAAGATCAACCGCAAGCCCTAACATCGTCCCTTAAGTTCGTGCCGAAAGTAGAAAATATTTTAATGAAAATCCAAGGAAACTCTGTAACGATGACATAATGGTCTTATCAAAAAAGTAAAGAAGATAGGAAAAAAGTTGTGGAATGAAGAAGTGCTAAGGTTTCTTAAATCAAATTTGAAGTTAAATTATAAAATTCTACAGGAACTTATGGAATGACCTAGTAGTTAGTATTTATCTTCAACCCTCTGTAACCCGATTTTTCTACTTTGACGAGAAGGAAAATTACGGTTCGTTGCGATTTTACATTTCGATGAGAGGAGCAAGAATTAATAATTATTATAAACACATTGGCTGGTAACAATGTAGTAGTACAACAATGTACCACGTAGCAACGAACAAATCAAACGGTTCTTACAGAATGTAGATAAATGGATGTGTAACATCCAAGTGACATGCTGTTATAGGAAAGCTAATTCAAATTTTTTAATATGAACAAACGTTAACCCCTTGAACTGAAATGACGAGTCCAGCTCGTCGTGAACTTTCTCGAGCAAACTGGCAATGACGAGCTGCACTCGCCAGAAATTATGAAATTGAAGCTTTTTATATGAGAAGAATATGTAAGTCATAGCGAGTCTTTTGCTTCGATACATTTGTTTGCATGCTTCTAGTAACAGTTTGAATGTAATTTGTATAAATCTATGCAGCCAGTATCGCGCAAAGTAAATGCACGGACACGACGTACTAGTGAAGTGATATATTTTTTCGGAGGTGTTGAATCTTACACTTGAAGTTTATCAGTACTTTAAAATAAACCCGAATATAAATGAGGATAAATATATATATATTTACATTGTTTGAAATTGTTGCAAATACATTAGCATTATGTTGAAACGCATACTTTTTTCGTTCAAATACTGGAACTGTAATATTTTTGTGAAACATTATCGAAGAATTTCACGTACATGTATGAAAGAAATATTATTTTCACTAATAACTACTATCAATCCCTCCTCTTGAAACTAAGAAAATTAAATTGTCTGCCTGAGCAGTGCTGCCTGAAAATAAATTGCAGTTCAAGGGGTTAATAGTAAGAGTGATCTAAAACATATTTCACTAGCAATAACGATAAACTCTGTATAGGTATAACTAACTAATAACGAATATTATTTGAAACAACAGAACTTCCCCATCAACGATTACCTTTCTCCTAACTGTTAGAAATGGGAAAAAAGTGAGAACATCCTTAACATAAAAATTTCCATACAACAATCGCAAATCCACGAAAAACCACTACTCTCGACTAGCTATCTCTCCTCCCTTCTTTTCAATTAAACAGCACAACAGCGTCCAACCAGGCGCATACTTCTGATCCACGGCGTACACTCGCGAAAATTCCACGATCGAGGAATAAGATACGCGGAGATAGACGTCTCTTTTGCTCACGAAATTGCTTTTCTGCTGTCAGTCCGCAGTTTGGACGAACAAGAAGCGCGAAGAATAGCGAGATGGGAGAGTGGAGAGAGTGGTAACGACATCGGTGCACTGTCTGGAGCAATGTGTTCCGCAGGAAGAGAAACGCCAAGGGTTGACACCGGCCCAAGAGAACAGAAAGGAGAAGCGTTGTACGACTGGAAATAGCTTGTTGCATTCAGACGAGGCTAAGCCGTGGCGGGTTCCATCTTGTTTACTGTGTAGAATGGTTCGTTGGTATGTGCCCTCTCTCTCTCTCTCTCTCTCTCTCTCCTCCTAAACGTTTCACCCCTAGTTTCACCGCCCTTCCTCGCCATTGCTTTTATTCCACCGCTAGCCTTTCGGATGGCACGATGAAATATGTAAAGGAACGCGTACCAGGTGAAAATGTTCCGTCGCGGCCGAGAACAATACGCGAGAAACGGATGATACGCGCGCGGGAAATTAGGTACTTCTCGACAGCCTTTCCGAGACAATGGAGGAGAGCGCTTCCTAGGCTCTTCTGCGTTCTAACGTTGCCTGCTAATGGGAAATCGTTGGAAGCGTTTTTTATTTGCCACACTTTCCAACTGAACTTAGTCAAATTGAAAGTTACTCTTTGGAATCTTGTGATTTTTGATTTAAGATGCTTAAAAAACCATGGATTATTATCGTTTCTCTTTTGGCTCTATTTTCAGTCGTCCATCCTTCAACGGTGAATTTTCAAAGGCAACATAGTTCCCCATGTTTTCCATCGCTTGCGCGAAATTATTATTCAGTTTGAATCCCTAATGAGAAGTCACCAGAATATTTCCATGCAAAGTAGCAATTCTGTTAGAAAGTAAGGAAAAAGCTCGCACCTATCGATGCACCATATCGAGCTCATCCATAATATAATTTCGTTCCATTAAATTTGCGCTGATATCTAACAACGTTTCTCTCTGTTTTAACTATTCCAGCGTGTCTACTTCGTAAACTTTCGTCCTAAGCAAACTGCAACGTTATCTTAAACGGTCACACTTCTAATATCAAGGCACTCATACGCAAAAATTTAGAAATTCCATTAAAAAACCTGTCGTCGTCGATCCACCACAGAGAAGAATAGAAAGCAACGCAAAAGAAAGAAAGACACGCGTCCACTGTTTACACGAGGCGTTGAACGGCGAGCAGACAAATTCTTGATCGAAGAAAATTCTAAAGAATCCACCGTCCACGTGGGAATTGCAGGACAGCGGTGGTTGTCGACTTATTAAATTTACCGAGCCACAAATTCCAGCCCAGGGGAGACGCTGGATTTGGGGTTCGCAGCCAACCTGTATAACCGTGTACTCAGGCTAGACGGTATAATGTACAGCTTCAGGACCACCAAATTCCCTCCTAAATACCCCGCCTAACTGGCTTACTAGCTGTAGCTACGAGGACGGTCAGTACCGGTGTGCCAGTGGTAGCGGCAGCTCTTCGCCTTTCTCAGGCTTACCATGCACACGTGTACCACGGAAAATTTCTAGGTCCGATATTACCCGGCGAATATCTCGTAAATACACCCGGGCCCCGGTTTCAGCCGCTTCACGAACTTCGCCCTCCTCTAGACGGCCCGACAATTAACACGACAGTTGTATTAGGGATAATAAAAGTGTAATAACGCGATTGTTTACATTGTTACGGTCTGCGTACACTTGGCGGAATTTTTTCTGATCTCTGTCCAGTGAACATTCCTTAGGAGGGTTGTTTTATGTTACGGTTCTAAATAGGAAGAAATTTCTTATTCTTATTGTTGGCTCTCACAATGTTCACCAAGCCTGATTATATAGCAAATAACTCTTTATTTGCAACACAGTTTGTTATGTAACAGTAAAATGTTAAATGTGTGCGAGTCCAATGTCCTGAGGTTCAAATTCGTGTAATCGTTCGTACCAGAGTTCAGAATTCTATGTTTCACTAATGTGTTCTTACAACGATGTCTCTTTGTCTATCACCCCAGTCCCCTTATACGGTTTTTGTCCGTCCATTTGGGTCCGTTGACGGGGGTGAGATTTGGGTGGGAGGCCAAATACGGTTTTTGTCCGTCCATTTGGGTCCGTTGACGGGGGTGAGATTTGGATGGGGGGCCAAAACTCCAAATCAAGTTAGGGCCTTGGTCGACGCCCGACGCCAACCGCTCACCCTTAGGGAAGGGGTGCTCTGGGTGAGGTTCGCGTCACCTGAGCTTCTGGGGAAAACCCAGGGTAACGGTACCGCTCGCTCGCTCGCATGTGCCTCAGCTCGCGTGGGTTTATGACACGTCAATTGCTATTGAGATGCACGAAGAAACTCGAAATTCTCCGCTTTTATGAGAGGTTTGGAGCCCTCCTGACAATAAGGAATAACTAACGAACGAAACATTAAACGCGTGTTCAAACCTTAATCTCAAAAATAGCAGAGTTGCGTCCGTATCGTAAACCTGGTCTAAACTTAAGTATCCTTAACACTTATTTTCGGATCGAAGTGTGTTTAAAAATTGTTAAGTATTACAGGGGAAATATGGATAGAAGGGAAAGTTGAAGTGGAGCAGCGAATGTAACTTTACAAATTTTATAGAAATTTGTCGTAGCCAATTTAGCGAGCGTTTGCGACACTTCGGTGGAGAGAGAAAGTTACAAGTTTACATGGATTTCTTGAAAATTTCTATTCACCGAGGCAGCTGCTCGAGTGAGAAATAATGATAGGCTGAATATGTATAGAAATAAATTTCGTTTAGGTGATAAAATTGTGAGAAATTTGTGTGATCGATTGGAACGGTTTTGTTCGAATGAAGGTGTTTACAAGAGATACGGTCAATTACGGAAACATTCTCCGGGCAATTTTCGAACGCGAACAAGAAATTACCACCACCAGACACTGGCGAACGAACAAAAATAGAAATACGAAAAATAAAAAAAAATAGTCTCTGAGAAGACAAGTAGATTTCCAGTAGCGGAACCCGGCAATCGTTCTTCGAAGGATTCGGCGGAAGAATAAGGAGACGGAGAGGAGTGCAGGAACAAGATTCGAGGAAAGCGTGGCCAAAGGACAAAGATGACGACGATGACGACTGTGAGGAGTAGGGTGGAACCCAGACGATTCGAATACGGGTGAAAAAAAGGGCGGGAGAGATGGCGGACGAAGCGAGAGAGAGGACGGAAGCTTGCCATCCAAGCGACGGAGGGCCAGAGAATAGAGACAATACAGTCAGCAGCAGACGCGGCAAATTGCCCGTTAATAATCCGTAGCAGGTGGGATGAACGGTGGATAAGGAAGAGAGCGGGGGTAGCTCACGCGTCCCTCCCTCTCGTTTTCGTCCAATGAAGGGCGCCGAATGAAATATTCCTCTTTGATCCGATGTAATTGCGATGTCATGCTTGAAAATTCTCCTAGTTCTGCTCTTTTCTACCTTGATCACCTCCTCTCTACCAACCTCTCCCCTTTTGCCGTCGTTTACTCTCCCTTTCTGTATGTACGCGCAGCCACGAACGCGGCGACCTCGAAAGAGTACAGTAGAAAACCGGGGGATAGAGTATATTTGCGTGTTTATCCTGCCGCTGCGGTCTTTTCTCTCTCTCTCTCTCTCTCTCTCTCCGGATTAGATCTCTCGTTCTGCTGTTCAACTAACAATGGAAATTAACTTTCCACAGCCGTGTACCGATGTTCCTCAGGTTGTAGTTTCTCCGTTTGAACGTTTCCGTTGGTGTGGAGAACGCGGTGCTCGAAATTCTCCACTTCGAATTAACGACTTGCCGGTGTTGGTTGAAATTAAAGTTCAGGGTCGACGTTCGTGTGGAGTGAATTTTTATTTATGTCACTTAGGTGTGGCGTGGTACTGTGGTATTCGAGATGTGTCGACGAGGTGTGGCTGTGTTTGATCGATGTTTAACGATTGGTGTTTGAAGTGGAATTGTTGGCGAATGAAACTGTTCCCAGTTTTCTCAGTTCTCTCGGTGCTCGCAGGAAACGGAGTTCTTTGACGCGTATACTTGCAGAATGATTATTGTTCGTCGACCAGTTAGCGTGAAAATGGAGCGAGGACAATTTTTGCAAATAAACTTTAATAAATCGACGGGAAGAGCTAAAGAGCTGGGTTTTTGTCGCGACAGTGGTTATAGTCTGTCCAGGAAGTGACAGTTTACGTGAATTTAGGCACCTCGGTCCGACAGCTAAATGTGACTAATGAGCTTCACAAGGATAATTCAAGTCGGTTCGAGACTTTCTCCTGTTTTATGATTGCGACTCAACAGTTGGGATCGTGTTTTTTCCTGATTCGAGGTAAAGCTCGGAGATTTTTGTCGCGTATTTATCATTCTGATATGTAGCGTTATGAGGATTCAGTGAAAATATAAGGGATTGTGCAGATCCTAGAGAGAAATTATATTATTTACGGTGAAAGGGTAGATTTCAAATTTGCTTTGAAATTGGCCTGCAATTAAAGCTTCTCAAACTTACGTTGAATTGAGTTTTGATATATCGAAGTACTTATATTTCTTATGTTCAGTTTACACTAAATAAATTTTCATTTCTTTAACATCCTTCTGTTTCAGGTGAGTGATTTAAGATCGTATGGTATCTTATCGACAGTTGGTATGTCCACTCATCGGAACAGTAAGTCCAGCCAAATCATTCTTATTTGGTAAAACGTCGTTACGTTTGGGCAATAATTTTATTTTTTAAATAATAAATTAAAGTAAGTTATTTTAATAGAAAATAATTGGACATTCAGAGCAGACTTTTAATGACTTAAAAATGAAAAAAAAGAAGGTGAAAGGTAGACATAACGAATGATAAATTATAATCGCAGATTAATTACAAATGGAACACTTAACTGGCAGATTTGTCTAAAGATTATAACCGAATACAACGCGCTATAATGTGATGATTTTGTAATCAGGATACGGTGATGATAATTCAAATTATATCATGTGGCCAAGCAAACTAGATAATACGTAACGTAATACAACGGTGTAATAGAATATTCAGTCAACAGAGAATTGGAATAGCGAAATGTCTAGATAGCAGGATAACAGATAATAGAAATTCTACTGTAATTAACAGTTAGTCGTCTGTAGAAACGATCGATCCACCTAGTCGTAATATGTTTGTTCACAATTATTACACGAGAATATTACGAACTGTTGATTCATGCTAATACATTACACGCTTTAGCTGCCAAGTAATTATCATTCATCGTATCAATTCCCGACGGAAGTTAAAGCTGCTTTAATCTGGAGATTTGCATACTAAATGATTCTCGAATATCGTAACGCAGACGTGTGTTTGAGAAATGAAACCGTTTCTGTAAATTGATATCCTTCAAATTGATCGCGATGAATATGGAATAAGATTGCTTTAGTTTTTAATTTTTCTGTTTATTCTCTAATATTCCGTAATATTCTTCTACATATTTACCAATCATTTTTCAATCGCAACTCCTATTTGCAGAGATTTCGCAAAAATATTCCAAAGCTAATTGCCTTCTCTCGAGAGAAAACATCTCGATATTTTCGTAAAACAGTTAAATTAAGGGGATAACGAAGAGACGTGCGCTCTCAGGCGACGTCGTTCGCCTGGAAAAATGGCGAAAGAAGGGAACCGAAGGGGCGGAATAGCTTATATTTGGCGAAAGAAGTTACACGTTACGGTGCGACGGCGCGAACTTTTGACAGTGTTGAACACTTGAAAGAAAGTTGGCGACGCGGCGGCATGTAAACTGCCATTGATTACTTGGAAACAATTTAAAGGGAGGGAGTATGTCGAAGACAATGGAGACGAATGAACTTTTCGAGGGGTGACTGGACGTGAGGTGCCGCGTTGGGTGCGAATGACAGGTGTTTCGGGGGCAATGAGGGAGATCAAGTGGCTGTTGAAGCAAAGAGACGGTTTGAGCAAGCTTTTAACTTCAAGTGCGAGGAGAATTATAGTTTTAATGTGAAAGTTAGCAAGCTGATGAATAATTTGCAATTTTGATCAAAATTGTTTGAGTATTATTGCTTAGAAGTTACTCGAAGTTACTTCATTGTGTTGGTGCAATTCCTGAGACTTGCTTTCTCGTGAAAAATGTGTACAAAAGTTTCTTTCTCCACGTTACATGATTTTTCAAAAACATTTTTTATTCGCTCTCTTGGAGATAGATCTACGTCAATCGTCGATAATTTTAGGATTAAGAGTGTAATTTAAACGTTAAGTGTATTTGACCACTTTTTCAGAATACTGTGTCATTTTTAGTAATTCTCTTCCTTTTTAGTAATAGTAATTTCTTTCTGAAACCAGCTCGTAGATGAAATAAAGGAAAATGATATTAATTTAAAGGATACAAATATTTCCAGATATTTAAAACCATTCAATATTTTATGTTTTCCATCTGTTTAATCCAAAGAACTGTCCTCAAAAAAAAAGAAAAAAAAAAAAAAAAAAAAATACCCGTAATTTGCGTTAAATCGTTTTACCGCACTGATCGAATACCTATGGAATTCCAGTCGAAATTTTTCGCAATAATCCCCCTTCCCTTATTTTACCACATTTCACCAATCAAGTTTCCCGCGAAAAGTCCGACAGACTTCACGAATCACGTACTCGAAATTTGCCCGAACGACCCGCTGTCTGGTGTGTGTTCTCCCCGCTTAGCTACTTGCTCGAACGGTGAATTATAGATTGGTCGGTAATCCATTTGGAAATCATCTCGCGGAGGTTGTTCGTTGTGCAGTCCGCCTTGGGCGGAGTTTCGAGGAAGCAACTTTACGGTTCGTCTGCGTGAACGACGTCCCGTAATCTGTGGAATCGTCCGATCGGCAGCTGCTCGATCGAGAGAATCGGTCCTCGCGTCGCCGGAAATTCCGTGGGTGCGCGCGTGCATATCGGCGGGGTCGACGTGAAAATTCCTCGCCTGCCATCGGTCCTTACTTGTGCGCGAATGGCCGCGACTTACGAGGTAATTCCGCGGAACAAGTTTCGCAAGTCGACAGCCACTCAAAGAGACGCGAGTTAAGGAACTTTCCTACTTGAATTTCCTCAAGCATACACGATAGAAAGCCGTTTCTCCCCCTCCGCTCTCTCTCCTTTCTGCTACTCTGCTCTTCCCCCTTTCTTTTCGTTTCTCTTTTAACGAGATTGCAGAAATTTCGAAAAATTCTACGAATGCCACCTGACGTTCCGACGAGGAGAGACCCGTCCGGCTCTCCTCTCTCCGCCCACCGATTTCTTCGAGCGCTATCAAACTTTTTAACTTCTCGACCGGCTGAAGGGAACAAGCCCGTTTTAACAGTAACCGACAGGAATATCGCGGGAAAATACTGATTCGTCGATTGCACGAAGCATTGCACGCATAGTTTTGTAGCAATTGTTATAATAAATTCAACCCTTCAAGCACTAAGAATAGACTGATTTGTCGCTATTAATATATCATATTCTGTTAGGTATTCGTTAGCGCGCATTTAAATGGCGAGACACACAAATTTCGGTAGGAAAAGGATGGGATGCAAGCAAAGAAAGTGGTTACAAGGGATGATAAAATTATGTCTAATTCTACATATTTACCTCGTATATGACCTCGAAGCATAAATATATTGTAAAGTAGTCAATCTAAGGGCTGTTCAAATTTTTCGTATCATTTTTCAAAGGAACGGTTGAGCTGCGACACTTTCGCTGGTCCATTTGACACTTTTTATCCTCGTGATGAATTAGAATGCGATGCAATAAGAAAACTTTGATTTTGAGCTTCAAAGTTAATTTTAAGTTAAAAATCTTAATTAACGAAAGGGCCTGTGACCTAAACCTTGTCAAATTTTCGCGCCAAATGTTTCTATTCGTTTTATGCAACTAGCCTCTGTCAGTATAAACTCCACGAAGAAGCGTTCCATTTCTCACGTGAAACGGAACTCGAACACATCTTTACGCGAATCAATTTACAACTTGCAGAATGACTAAAACGTTCGGCAATGTTTTCCTTTTGTTGCTACTTTGACGGAAATAAAAGTATTACCCGAAGTTTTATTGTCACGTCCAGTATGTTTCATTTGCTTTGCTCTACAAGTAGGCTGAACGTTTCTCTTTAATTGCAGATTGAATAAATTCAAACAATAAGCAGTCTTTTTTATTGTACATTGTATTTTTCTTTTTTTTTAATAATACCACATTTTTCCATCTTAAATTTATTGTCAATTGTACGTTTCGAGCTGGTATAATATAATGAATGCGCTATCGCGCACTACAGTACGCGTAGTCTGAATAGAAAGTGGTGCAAACACGATTCGACGAGGAACGTATTAATACTACATTTAATATTAATTTACCCTTTGAAAACTTTCAATTTAAGAGTTGCTTTTCAAGCTATTGAAAACGAGACAAAAATACAATATTATAAGCTTGAAATGTGCTCGTTGTTGGTTTTTATTCAAGTGTAATTCGTTAAATTAGATAACTATCTCTGCTTGACAATAACAATGCCTGTGATTACCATAAATAAACGTAATTACGGTAAGAAAAATAAGAAAACGAACCCGTGTCTTTCTATAACAGAATCTCCACGTTTCATTTTCTTTGGACCACTGTTTAATTGTGTCGCTCGTATAATCGGTTGCCTTGAAATTGTACAGTTGATTGTACAGAGGCAAACGAAATTGCAAATCGTAACATAGATACGGAATATTAAATGGCGAGGAGTAAAGGCAAGTTTGACGCGGCCAAGCACTATTAAAGCGGCTGATTATACCCGGTCATGGTTGCGTAGATGTTCGAACGGTCCGCAATCGTGAAAATACGCGACGATATCACGCTCTTCGAAATTCAGAACGCTCGAGGAATCCAATTTGAAACGTCCATGTGTGAATTCAGCGTTTCGTTTCACTCGAAACGTACAAAATATTCGAGATTATTCCTTCTACGCTGATATAAAGATGAGGAATGTTGTCTGCTTGTAGAGAAAAAAGCTTGAAATTTATTAACAGTGTAAAATAATAACGGAGCTTTTTTCAGAATTTGAATTTTCATGATTTACCGTGGAAAATGAATGTTTCAGTTGATCGAAGTTAACGAAAATTGTAGTAATTGAAGAACGGGAATAAATACTTGCAATTCCCTGAATTGTTCAGGTAATTTGATTGCGCAACACTATGAAGAATGGCACGCTATCTGGTATTAAACTGTTCAGTGAACGAAATTACTGTGAAACACTGAAACCTATCGGGGAAAAAATTCCTGCCTCGACAGGAGAACCATCGTAATTAATTAGCATGCCGGATATTACAGTTCAGGAATCCAATTAGGCTTGGTATTATATTTCAGCAGAATCGTATCCTTGTTTAATCAATCGACTTGTAGCGGAAGGGTTAAAAATTATATCAGTTATACCGTGTTAAAGGTTGTCTTTAGGAGATGTATAGATTTACAAGATGTGTTCTCCTGGTTTATTCGCGATGCGTGTACTTCACTGTAGGTAGGGATTGTTATGTCAAAAAAATTAATTTTATTCGTATACAGGTAATTCTCACTTTACGAATTTTTATCTATACGTATTTCTGCTTTACGAATTTTTATCTTTATGAATTTTTATCTCTACGAATTTTTATCTTTACTAATTTCGGCTTAACGAATTTTTATATTCACAAATTTCTTTTTT
>NW_017100242.1:4250749-4252877 GCF_001263275.1 Habropoda laboriosa
AAATTTCTATATTTACGAATTTTTATCTTTACGAATTTTGGCTTTACGAATTTTTACCTTTGCGAATTTTTCGGATCGGAATTTTTCTTTTAAATTGTACGGGGAATTACGCAGTATATAGTAACGTAATGACCAGTTAAAACGAGCCTGCCGCTTTACAAATTCCCAATTTACGAATCAGGGACCAATTAATTCGTAAAGGCGGAAACTACCTGTACGTATATTCGATCCATTATAAAATAACGCAGCATACAAGGTCGTTAAATGCGTCTCGTCACGCTCTATCATTTTATAGAAAAAAATATCCCATGTGTCGCTTAAAAAAATCCAACTTACCTTAAACGAACCTTAAAGCTTGCATTTACAATTAGCAAACTTACACTTGCACAGAAGAGCAGATTTTCCAATTCAAGTTAGTTTCCGAAATATCAGCATTTGTAGATTAAAATGGGTCACTCTGAACGTATGTATGTTTTCTTTTCTTATAAGGAAAAAAATATTGCCTTGAACTTTTTTTTTTTTTATTAAAAAGGTGGATTAACTACCAGGTAAACGTGAAAGTAACGCGAAGTTTTCGCGAAAATAAACGCGAAATGCATTGTACAGGGCAGCCTTGAAACAATGGTAGTTCGTTCAGTACCTGGAGGAAAAAGCGTGCCATAAAATGGAACGTAATTTCTGGGTGGTAATATTGCATGCGAATTAAACGTGAACAGAACATGAAGAAAATATGAATAACTGATTATTTTCGTACGTTTAGTTGAAGCAACGCTAAACAAAAATATTAGTATCAAGTTAGAGATATTATTTAGAAAGAAATTAATTTCCAAATTTGGTTAAACAAGAATTTTTCAATTTTCCAAAAAATATGTTCAACTATATTAAAAAAAAAAGAAAAATTAATATTCTTCTCCTCTGAGCAAGAAATGTAAATTTTGACGAAACTCGACATATTCACTCTCATTTGGTGCTTTATTTAATTAATCCAGTTACCATCTGTGTATCGCAGTTATTTTGGTAAATTCTTGGAGAAACGGCAATTGGGTTACACATTCCGCCGTTAAACGAATAAGCAAATAAATAAATTTCCGTGGAACGTTTTAGAAAAGAAGCACGATGGATGGGGGTGAACGTAATTAAATTGCCTAGCGAACTCCCTTCACGATTCTCAAACGATCCACGGTATTATGTGTGAGAAGCGGCAAACAGACGGAGAAAGAGCGACAGAGGGCCAAGAGAGAGGATGAGAGAGGGAGAAATGAACGAGGGAAACTAAAAGCTAGGAACGATTTCTGCTTTCTACCAAGTAACCGGCCTCTTCTAATGGATCGACGCCCTTTTGTTTAATGAGAGAAGAGGAGCCGGTTCATTACTGAACAACGTTGCTACGGAATAAAACAGTAACGATTTACAATAGCTTCGACCAACTTCGTGGAAAATGCTTGGGAACAAAACTGTCCGAGACAGCGGCCGCTAGTTTCTCAGAACGAGCGTCACGCTAAGAATAATTTACGCGAAATTCATTAGCGTTTTGCACAATGTTAATGCATTACGTGAAATAGACTGAGAAATGTGATGAATCAGAGGTAACTGAGAAAGTTCCAATAGCGAAAAGGCGCGGAGATATTTGATAACTGGTAGAAGAAGGAAAGAGAAAAGAGTATTAAGGTCGTTCCGTGAGTTCCTGTCGAATTTTATAATTTAGACCAACGTTTCCAACGAACCTTGAATTTGGATAAAAAAACATACGTAAACGCCTTCTCGTTCCACAACTTTTACCTATTCTTTTCTTTTCTTTTTATTCATGAATAACACAAAAGTGGTTCGTCGAAGTAATTGAATTTATTCGATTGTATAACATTTCGATTCAATTGTAGATTTTAATTTAATCGTTTATAACGCCGTGTGACTTAGAAGTGACTATTTCGTGTCAAATGACTGTAATAAATTTCCTATAATTATTCTAACTGTAAATAATATAAGAATGCAGTTTTCTTTATCCTGGGAGAACTGGGAAGCGGGTAGGGTGACTCGTCGATAGCTTTCCAAGTCAAGCTACCATTCCTCGCGACTAATGTTAAGATGGGTGACCGCCAACGAAAAAAAAAAAAATTATTTGTAAAATTTA
>NW_017100242.1:4253402-4256349 GCF_001263275.1 Habropoda laboriosa
TAGCAATATGTCAAGAACTTTTTCATATAGAAAAAGTTCAAAATTTAAAACGCCTGTGTTTAAATCGCTCGGTTACCTCGACCCTCGTTTATTCCTTGTCTGCGTGCATCGCGCTCTACTAAATAGAGGAACAATTCTCTAGATCGCATCTAACAACACAAAACGTTCAACGAACAAACTTAACAATAAGTAGAACACACTTCACATCAAACAGAAACCCCTGAAAGTTCCCTGTCGACAAAGTGTCGTCGAACACGTTCGTCAACCGATAAGTCGCGCAAAGTAGAACGAAAGAAAGAGGCATCAAACGATCATGATCCAGAATTGTGGACGGATTAGCAAATTTGCCTGGAAGGTGAGCAGAAAACGGCAAGAGCCCAGCCATTGATTAAAAACGAGAACGTCGATGTCGAAGGAAAGAAGAGGAAGAAGGAGGGCCGAAATGGCGGTAATGAAATTGATGAGAACGGACTCTTCAGCTTCTCCCCGTCGTTGTCCGGCTCTGCACTTCGCACGAACGGCGAACAACTTGAATTAAGAGGGGGATAGAGAAGAGTGCTGGCACTTTTTTTTTGGCCGGATAAACGATCATCCCTTCCGGATCATCAGGGCTGTTCGCGACTGCTTTGCGACTCGTGACTCGTTAGAGGAAGGTCGTTTCCTCTTTTCCCGGTAACGAAAGCAGAGTCACGTTCGTCAACTGCAGCTGGCGATTACTTTTTGATCCGTTGGCCCAGTTCTCTCCCCCCCTTTTCGTCCGTTCCTTTCTTCTGCCGGCCTCCTCGTACTACCCCTTTTCTTCTAAATCTACGTTTCTTTTATCGTTCTTTATCGTGGAATCGCAATCAGCACTATCGCGAGCCTCCAGCCTCTCTCGTCATCTCTAGAGTCTCGTTACTCTCGGATAGAAGTGCGTTTCTTTGATAGCCGATCGAACGAGGAATACTGTGTCGGTGATTTAGGACGGTCGTGTCTGGAGATGTACTGTTTCTTGATGAAATCGATGTTTTATCTTGTGGTTGTTAATTGACTTGGACTTGATCGTGAATATTTCATTCGTATAATGGTAGAATTTCCTTTAGAATTTCAAAGCAAAATTACGTGTGACAGATGTATAATTTCATGGTGATATTATATTTTTTATTATGCTGAAGTTTATAGCAAAAATCATTTTTCCCATATTGACCGTGATTGGTGTTCGACAGCTTGAAATGAAAATATTTGTCGGAAGTTATACTGTTTCTTTATGTTCGTGAAAAATAATCACTCCTTGGAAAGCATGAGTCCTCTCCATGTATATTTGAAAAATCCTTCAGCTAGTAAATTATTAGCATATTGCACTGTAAATTTCGTTTGAATTTTTCTTAAGAACCAACTTGAGATCGTACTAACTTTTACTTAACGCTTTCATTTCCTTCACAAAACTAGTAAATCGTACATACTAAAGGCAGGAAGAATATTTCTGATCAGATAAAACGAAACTTTCACTTAACAGTATTTAAGTACTACTTGTAAAGTTTGACCAACGAGAATTTCAGAGTGTATATAATACAATTGCCTTAGCGATTGAAGAGTAGAGATTGATTGAGAGAGATTTTCTCTTGATATGTTCTCTGTTTGAAAAAGAACGGAGTGAAGTTGTCTGATCGATCTAGTTTTCTTGAATGAAATTTTAGTAAGAAACAAAATGTCAGTACAAAAATATTTGAATGAAAAATTATCTGGATCAACAATGAAAATTTCACAGTAGAGAAGTTTCTTCTTATATACGATTCTCTGATTATTGTTTTTACGGCGTCAACTAAGACAGTTGTTCTGTGATTGTAATAACTCATCTCCTGTAAAATTCAATTTAGATAAGGTCGTTGATGCAGGTCGACGATAACGAGGAGTGACCATTAATAGAATTTCGATCAGATCTCTAAGTATTCCCCGCGGAGATGACAGCAGTGTGGTCAACCAAGTGGAAATTGAATAGCCGAGTAATCGGTAGATTTAAGATTTTAGATTTCTCGGGGGACAATGGTCGTACAGAGAACCCGGCCGCCCAATACGTTTCCAGTTTCGTTATAAAAGTATCTCGTAAGGCGTTGTCTGCTGCTACGAAATCGTTTATCTGCAAATTTTTCAGCATTCTGCCCCAGAAAATGTAACGGCAAATCCGTATTAGTTGTGATAGTGTTTTTAAATCTTTTAAACTTAAAGCAGTTACGACAGTGTAATCTCTGAAATTTTAAACAGTTGTCGTACGGTTTTCAAATTTTTTAAATTTGAATCAGTTGTGATAACGTTTTTAAATATTTTAAATTTTAATCAGTTGTGGTAGTACATTCGAATCTTGAAAATTTTAATCAGCTGTGATCGGTAATTTAATTGTTAAATAAACGAAAGTGAATGGAACTCAGCGTGATAGAGTTTAGGTGACATGTACTTCGAGAAAGACTTAAAAAAGTATTCGAGAAATTGTAGGCTTATCGCCTTTAATATTTTACATACAATGGCAAAAAAAATCATACCTTTGCAAAACACAACGCAATTTCCACTCTTCGATTGAGCTTCACACCGTTCATAGTAAATTTTCTAATTACACGTTAGCCACGATGATCTCGTGGAAGCTGTGAATATTGGTTTAAAAATTGGTGGGGAAAGCAAGCCGGAAACCGGGTCATTTAGCGATAGCCAAGAAAATGTGAGAAAAAAAAGCTCGGTCGACTCTCTGGTCGAGCGATATCGCTTCAGCACCTTTACGGATTCACGGATCGACGCGTTGCACGGTTGAGAAAGAGGGAAAGACCGAGGAAATAAAGGAAAGATAGAGAGGATAACGGGAGGAGAAGCTTCGAAGGCGCGTTTAGCAGAAAGGTGCAAAGAACCGGTGCTCTTCTCGGCTATTCACGCGGGCTTGCGATTTATAACCGCCCTCCCTTTCTTTCCCCGTCAGTCCTCT
>NW_017100242.1:4256418-4273056 GCF_001263275.1 Habropoda laboriosa
TCTCTGGTATCCCGCTTCTCCTCGTCGCCATTTCTCTTCTTACTCTCTCTGTCGCAGGAAAAAAGCTGGCATTATTCCCTTTTCTTCGTCCGCTTCCTACGGTCCTCTATTCAACCCGCCTCCTCGTTTACCTCTCCTTTGGACTTCCTTCCACCTTGATCTCAAAATCGTTCGCGCAGCAGCGAGAAAAAGGGCATCTCGCCATCGAAGAGGGTTTTTCAACGAAAAACGGAATACGGAAGAAAAAGCTTACACGGAGAAAGGACGAATGTGTTAATTCAAACACTGATTGTTGAGTCGCAATCATAAAACTTGAAAAAGGTCCCTCAGAGATTGAGAATTCGAGAGAAATTATTTTCCAATTTTTCTCTCTCCAGGGGTCATACTTCAACGAACTAAAATCCTAATCTGAAACATGGCGCCTTTGGGGCACGTTCGTGTCATAAACCGCTGCGCTTAACCCAATACGTTGAAAAAGAGCTGCAGTATCAAACAGCGCGTGTAAAATTGTTTCAACATTCCTCCCACATTTACAAAAATCTGTGTGTTCGCCTGTCGTCTTCGTCCAAGAAACCATCTAAGATTTAAATATTCAACAGCGTTTGACAAAAGTCCCAGGACATCGCTGGATAAATAAGAATCACTCAAATACGCTGCGTCTTGAAATTGCGCCAATTCCTGTGACGTTTTCTTCGTCGTCGCGACGTCTCGCGCCCTCAGAAGGTGAGAAATAAGGGAAAGTGCGTGGAGTCGCGAGAAGAAGAAAGGAGTTAAGAGGAAAAGGACTTTTCTCGTCTTGGGGTGTCGTTTTACCGAAACGGAGTTTCGGAAGAAATTACATCCGCAGACATTGTAGAGAAAGAGAGCGATATGATTCGAAAGCGCCTAAGGCTCGCGACGATCCCGTGTTCATTTCGTGCGCCCGCTACTTTTACTTCTATTTCACTTGTACTCGAAAAGTTGAATGGCGTCAGTTTTGCTGCTGGATGAAGTACAGCATCCACTACTGCCAGACATCGTGGTTTGCTTTGGACGACGTAAGACAGTTCTTTTTAGAGAAAAATTGTTTAGTCTTGGTTTTATTGCTTAGTTCGACTGATTCGACATTCTGCATTTTTCTACTGTCTTGTAAATTTTCATGCAGATACGGAATAAGTTAAATTAAACGATGAAACTTTACCAATTTGTTCAGTGAATAATGTTCCACACTTTTCCCTTAGAACAACCAAACACGGTAAATTTACATTCATCCGTAAACATTGCTGCACGCCAAAATTTCTGTTCTTTGTTTATACGTTCATTAGCGAATTTCAAGCACAGCGGATAATATCTTATTTTTTGGGGATCACGTGCAACATATTCGAAGCACAAAATTCAATATTTATCGAGTATGCTGTAGACGAACATTGTTGCTTTACCATCCCAATACGTGAGGACGACTCGGTTTAGCGAATTATCATTGTAAATATCGGTGGACACGTTTGATCGAGAGTCAGAGGTGCTGAAGATCACTCCTCATAAATCAACCCAGTTGGACAGAGATGAATTCTTTTGGGGAAATATTCTGGGGGGAAACACACACATTTTTGGGGGAAATCCCAGGTCTTTGCCTCTTCTTTCCAACTTTGATCTAGTTTTTTTTTATCTGAGTGTTGTTAACACACCCCTAATCACCAATAGCGTACAGTAGACTTTCGTGAGATCGTGCTTTCGGTTTTTATGTTATTTTTTTTAAAACTCGGACCGTAACAATTGGGGAAATATTCTGGGGGAAAATACACACATTTTGGGGGGAAATCCCAGGTCTTTGTCTCTTCTTTCCAACTTTGATCTAGTTTTTTTTAATCTGAGTGTTGTTAACACACCAGTAATCACCAGTAGTGTACTGTAGACATTCGTAAGATCGTTCTCTGGGTTTACGTATGTTATTTTTTTTGAAACTTGGACCGTAACAAATTTTGATTGGTAGCAACGAACCTCGATAGACGTCAGTCGAGAATCACTGTTCGAGTGGTTACGTTGGACGGTGCACACGTTGTGTGTAGGCCGAATGGTACACATGGCCATGGGCAATATTACAGTCGAGTAACCGTGCAGTTGCACATTTGTAGAAGGGTGGTGGTACAACGAGGCCATAAGTTACCAGCGCCGCAGAGGTAATGGCTTTTCCTCCGGTCGCCAGAGCTCATCGGATTTCTATCGGATTCCTTTTCAGCCACCTTAATCGACTAACGGAACGATACACGTGCCGGTAACTCTAATAATTGCCGCTTATCCGTCGTCTAGTCAGCCTCTGAGGACCAAGCGATCGGCCGATCGATTTCCTATCGACTTCCGTTCGCGCCCCCGTGATCCTCAGGCCGATGGCAAATGGAAGGGAAACAAACCAGGGATACGCGAGCCATCTCTCGATGGTGTATTGCTCATTCCGGGAATAAAGCTTGAGTATAGAATGAAGAAGTTGGTGGAAAGGTGATTTGCTAACAGCTTAATTGCTCGTTGTCTATGTAGTTTCGTGATATAAGTACGAAAAAGTAGTATTTTTGAGGAACATCTGAGAAGCTTTGTACAGAGTATCGCCCACTGTGTGGCATTTTACCGACAGGAGTCTGAATTTTCAAAACTAAAATTTGATAGCTTTAGCTCTCGTTTCCACAAAACTCGTCATGCTCGTCATTCAAGTGATAAGTGACGAGAAAGAAGAAATTTTCAATCCTAGTGGTATTTTACCAGGCAAAGTCTGAATTTTCAGGAAAAAATAAACCGAAAATGTAGAACAAAATTTTGTTCCTCGTTTCCGGCAAAAATCGTCGTGCTCATCGTTCACAACTGCCAAGTGCCGAGAATAAGAAAGAAGAAAGTTTCAGTCTTAGCTCTCGTTTCTCATCACTGTCCCACAAAAAAAACAAAACGAACAGAAAGAAGAAATTTTCGAGCATCGGCAATGTTCCCCGATCGCATCGATCGGCGAATTCGTCATTTTGGAAGGGTCCGCAATTTCCTGTCGATTTTCCACTCGAATTATACACCTTTTCGATAGGGATTTTTCACTGCAACGAACGCAGTTTCGGAACAGAATGGATCCATCGAGCTTCGATCGTCCGCTGAAATTTCAGCCTACAGTTAAAATCCTCCACGTACATTTACACACACACACGCAGCGTTCAACGGGGTATAATCGAAATATCTATCGAGATGATAAACGAGCCTGGGCTAGGAGTTACGTTACGACGAAGCAACAACCGGAATAACAAATGCCAGCGCGGAGACATCCGTTCCGCGTCTAAATCCGTGTTCCTTCGGCACCTGCGCGGTCGCCTACCGCGAAACGATTGTTACACGGTAATTAAACGCGTCTGTTATGCGTATTGCTGTTCGCGCGATATTATTAACGAACGTCGACGTGTTACCATAGATTCCTGCGTTTCTCGATTCTCTCGTTGTTGCTGCCGTTGACAGAGATTGATCCATTTATTATGCAACGCGTGCTCGTGCGTTATTCTAGCGATGAATGCGAAGATAAATGCGGGTGTACAACAGTTTGTAAGGTGTTCGTACCTGGTGGATCGTTATAGGGTCTAACGTTTGTCGGTGTTTAGTATGTTTCTCGTTTCTACTCGTTTTTGAATAAAAGGATCGGTCAAGTAGGTTAGTGGATCGGGAAATAACGCATTCCTCGCTGCTTGTACCGTCGATGATACTTCGTACGTGGACGTTTTGCTAAACGGAGAAGCATATTTTGGAATTCGGTGTTCGAGCGAAATTAGAATATCGATATTTTCTTGCAACTGAAGACTTTAATGTTGCTTCTAAGATCTGCTGAAGATTCTTGTAATTTTCTTTCTTATTATTTAAGACGTTTAAATTTTTAGAGTATTTTCTGTGCACAGCCGGACAAAGAATCTCTATACGCCTGTTGAATTTGATTTTATTTTAAATTTAATATTACAAGAATAACTGTTAAATGTGAAATTTAACGAAGATAACTCGAGAGAAGTGCGCTTTGAAAGTCCCCGTGACTCTGTTTCTAAATAAACCTATAACAGATTTGACCTATTAACATCGATGCAACCATTTTAAAAATGGCTCACAGCTCGTGATTTTCTTCGTCACACCGACACTCTCGTTCATAAGTATCAGAACACTTACCGAATGTAAAGCAACGAAACAGAAATTTCCGGGAACTCGTGTAATTACACGCGTCACGGTGCAATCTCACTGCTGCGTGCGCAAAAATTTCGTAGAAAATTTCATCAAATCTCTATTTGATACACTTTTGGATAAAATAGGCGTTTTGTGACACTTGAAACCTGAAAAAATTGAATTCTATGCATTCTCTTTTCAAAATTATTCCTATACACAGCGCGTCCCAATTTCTTTTTTATCAAACTTTGCCAGTATACTCTATATGTATAAGTAAGAAAAAAGTGTTGTATAAATATAGATGGTTCGAAGCTCCGTTAAAACGTTTTACCTAATTTCCTTTGTACCAAAGACAACAATAGCGTTAAATGCTTCGAAGATATACGTCATATAGAAAATAGACCAAGTCGTCTCCAAAAAATGATTTTCCTGTACAAATTAGAGCTGTTACTTCAGAGGTACCTGGGTTACTCGTGAAGTACTCGGGTAATCAGAAAGTACACGGGTAAACAGAAATTATCCGGGTATCTCATGAGATGAGATAGCTATTATTCCTCGACTGTTTGGGTACCTAGGTATATGTGTATGTATATGATATGTGTAAAACAATAATTAAACAGTGACGGCTCTGGCCGTTGGACGGTCAGTCGTAAGTGACCCTATGACGCAGGAGAGTACGTCATTTTCCTAGACGTCCTACAATTGTTTGCTTTCATTTCTTGCAATAGTAATTGCCGACAACGCCAGCGGTAGCGGCCACCGTCTTATGTACGTATTCGAGTACTCGC
Source organism: Habropoda laboriosa (assembly GCF_001263275.1). Lineage (NCBI taxonomy): Eukaryota > Metazoa > Arthropoda > Insecta > Hymenoptera > Apidae > Habropoda > Habropoda laboriosa. The sequence continues at coordinate 4,261,350 of NW_017100242.1, forward strand.
GAGATACCCGGGTCGACCGGGTTAAAAGTAACAGCCCTAGTTGTCACGCAGATTATCAAAAATAAAAAAAAAATAAACTATCCGCCAAATTAAAGAAATGTCAGCAACAACTTACTCGTCGCAAACAACCCTCGAAACCACCCTGAGCACACGATTAAACAATGTTCCTCGCTTGAGCAACAAGCCTCGAAACCGTGGAAGAAAATGCTTTTCAAATCCCACCAACGAAATCCCCACGAACTCTATCGCATAGCCGATCCCGCTAGTCTCTCTCCGGTGTTAGTCAGCTGGTGAGTAATCCGCGATAATTAACGCGCGATTACTCAAGTCCAGAAGCATCTTAAGCGGACGGTTGGTCTGCTCGTCTACGACTTCGTAGACAGGACACCTGTTTCCCGGTCCCTTCTGGCGTTGACGTCAACAGATCCGTTTATTATTCCGCGCAGTTGATCATCGTCTGGGAGGAGGCAGCAGCGGCCAACTGGCCGCCTTGCCAGCCTACACTAGGAGAGACTCTACTCGCCTCGCACACCTCCGCCCATATAGGAGGCTACTTGGCCGTCCTAGACGCGCGTGCGTGCGTGCGTTCCACGCTCCGAATTAATATCGGCGAGATTAGTGGAAGCAGTGAGTAATTATCTGGCTGTTGGCAATTCAGACGGCAGAGACCGGTCAACAGACGGGGAAAGTCTCTCTCGATTAATCTCCTTAGGAAACGATAGGAATTGAAATTGCCCGTCTGATTGGAAGGAACAGTCTTACATTCGTGTGTGTAGGTTTTTTGGGACGTGGAGAGCAATTTGGACCTGTAAACGCTAGTGGAAAAGAGCAGGCGTGTAATACTGATTCATCGTCGATTCGAAAAGTCTCAATTAGAAAGGAAACAGAAATTTGTTGGTGAAAATTTATACGTTATATACACTTTTATTTTTTAATTCTCACGAATAAGAAACTGTCGGTGTATGATATAGATGATACAGAGGAAAACTAAGAAAGTCAGTGGAAATTTTTTATAAATTTTTTTTCTTTCGAATAAATTGGAAATTTATAATCCTTTATACAGAGTTACCAAGATTTCGATATTTATTGAACTCAGTTTCGTGCAGAAAACTTGGTCAAGTTGCGAATGTTTCACCATTCGTCGCTCGACTGTCCGTGGAAAGGATGCCTCGAAAACGTTAATGTCATTTACGTAGGCCGGTTCCAAGTACACCGAGGAATAATCGTAACGAGAAACGAGGAAAATGAGTATGACAGGAAACCGAGGCAAGAAGCGGAACTCCTTCTGAGGAATATTATCCCGCAGGAGGAAGCCATCTTTTACGCGTTCGGAATACCAATGATACTGGCCGAACGAATAAACGTGTATTTTGCTGCTCTCCGGTCAACAAACACGTATCTGCATAATAAGAATACAGACGTACATGTCGGGGGTGTCTCAGAACTGTCTTTTTATATAATAAATTTAAAGTTCTTTTATTAAGAACGCGGTTAAACTATAGTTTCACTGTTACGCGTCGTATGTAGATTGTTTTGGAATTATTCATTTATGTAAATAATCTAGATTAAATACTCGTAGAATGTTTTTTAGTCTCTTTGAAATGAGAAATATTGAGAGGCAAGAAAAAAGTAAATTTTACCAACTAAATTTTTATACGGGAAAAAGAACGCTTTCTACCACTGTCACATTTATTCTGAAAGAATAACGCTGAAGAAACCAGAACCAAAACAGATACGCATAGCTAGTGAAGATCTGAATAGTTTCATATAGTATACAGATCTAGATAGATCTATACAGTTTTAAAATTACGTATAGTTCTCCCTTATTCTAAGGACGGTTAATTATTTTACGTATAAAATGAGTAGCCTACTTAGAAACGTCTATAACCAAGGTGTCAAAATGAATACAGAAAAAGGAAGAAACAGAAAGAACAGCGTTCCTCATTACGCATTCATCAGACATTTGTCGCGGCAAAGGAAAATCTTGGAATTCACCCGACAGCGTGGCACGATCAGCTCTCGCCGAAGCAGAGCGTATGTCGCAAGTTTCGCGATAAAATCGGGAGAACTCGCCGAGCACCGCTATATTTCCCTGTCTGAAACGACTTGAAAACCCGGTAAGTATCTCGTCGTCACGTAAAATCATTCCAGGTATTCCCCCGTGGGGTAGATAGATCGATCGAGATTTATTTACGTAAGGCCACTTCGCTGATCTCCCGGAACCGGGCCACGGAGAAGAGAAACCTCTTCCGCCTTCCGAATTTCTCTTTCCATTTCGTTGTCGCCCACGTAAGTAAAGCAGTAGCAGCGGCAGGATCCCATAGAAAGCTTGGATTTCTGGTCCGATCGTTTCGGTTTCCGCGTTGTGTATCGACACTACGTGTAGCTTGGACGCATACCGTTCGAAAACACTCTCGATACGGTTGCGCGACGTTTCCAACGGAACAACAAACAGTAACCAAGAAGACGACGGAGGGGAAAAAGGGTGGAAAAGTCTGGCGTAGTTTCGTTCATTCTCAGTGTTACATCCACGGGATTGACGAGGGATCGCAATCTCGGTTTTATCACGGATATCTCCGTCGCCCGGTATCGTCTGTTCGTATCGCTTCTGGCTACGATCTCCGACCTCCGAAGACGGTCTTTTTAACCCGCAGCTTTCATGGGCCACCGGTCCACGAGTCAATATACAGAGACACGGGTCGCGTATCGGTAGTTCTCGATCGATCCACAAATCGACTTCCTTCTTCTTCCGTCTCTGTCTTCGTCTATCTCTCTCTACAACTGATCCCTTTTCTTTTTGATCTTCCGTCATCGTGCTCGTCGACGGTGCAACTGATTGCGGTGAACTGGCTGCTATCCTCGATGGAATATCGATATAGAAACTGACTGTCGTGTAGAGACTGTAGCTGGTCTAACGGGAAAGTAATTTTTGGCTGATATACGGTAGTTTTGGGGATTAATTGGAACTTTGGTTTTTGCGAAGGAAGAAAAAATTTGGATAATTACTCTCGTTAACCCTTTCACTGCTATCGGCGCCTATAGACGCTTTGACAATTTGTTCGCATTGTGCTACGTTTTGGTGCACTTCCGTATTAATTTTATCCTCTGCACTCTTCCGCGTTGATTCGGTAAAACAAATTTCAAACCTTTAGATTTGACTAAAAATACGGAAGATGTTGGAAATTGTGAGTGGCCCCAATTTTTTGGCCAGGGATTTTAGTAGCAGAGAGTAGGGGATTTCTTCACCTTCGCGTAACAGCTATTAGAATACCTCTCTTCCGGTATTAATTTTTCGCGAGTGCAACGGTACTCCTTTGTTTTTACAAAGCAAATAATAGGAGAAGATACGGGATTTGAATTCTTGAAAGTGCATTTTTCCATTTTATGTAACGATTCCTTTTCTTCAGCTTCGCACAACTATTCAAATATCGCGCCACGGTAACTCTTCGCGTTCGTGGTTAATTATAATCGTGTCACGAGTCCCAGCATTGTGCCGAGGGTAACAAATTTGATGTAATCAGTGTTCCACTAAAGTGGAAGTGTTTCGAGAATGTTTCGCGCGCAACGCTATCAGATGGGGCGCTTCATTGAAAAGACGGTTCACTTTGTAACGGGGATCTGAATATCGATCTACACTCGAAGCAGCTGATCTCAATCGAGGGAAGGTTCCTTAGCGATGTCGGCTTTGTTCTCAACCTAATCAGAGAATTTACCTACGCTGCTTGATCGGTCAAAAGCTATTCTCCGCTACGTGACTGTCCATGCGCGTATATACGTAAACACGTAAACATCTGAACTCACAATCAATGTAATACTGATTTCACTCCTGTTTGCACATTGAAATGCGCTCTCATATTACAGGTGAAACATCGTCCAAACACACTGAGGCCGAGTCAAACTCCAAAATCTCGTACGTTCTAACGAATTATTAATTTATAATTTATTGAAATATAACTTATTAAAAAGTATGGATATTATTTAAGTGGTCTCCGTTTTTTCATAGGAATATAGCTTTATTTCAACTTGAAATTTTTGCAAATTCTCCTCCATAATTTATCAACCCTCTGAGTCCGGGGGGTGTTTTGCTCTTGTCGTAGAATTTTTTCGAGGGTTAAAATAGTCTGCTTTATACTTCGGATCGGGAGGAATGCATGAAAATGTGAAAATCATGGATTTCTGGTACGGGACTCTAGAGTCCCACTCGGACTTGAAGGGTTAATCGAGGACGAATCTTATCTCTGAGAGAAATATTGACCCGTTAATCAGCGTTAACCAGAGGATCGCTCGTTAAAGAGGTGAAAAGTGTGAAAATAAAACGTACAGAAATATAGGATACGATAGAAAATTTACGTCACGCCAGAGAGAGACGGTTGCTCCGTACGAGTTTGACACTGAGTTTATGGACACGATCGATGCTTCGCTTTGATGATATCTCTATCGACGGCTGTGTGGACTTCGCTCATCCTCTTCGGACTCTTTTATCGGGCGCAGACGTGGAAAAGAGAGCTGGATGGATAATGGAGGGGGGATCAAATGACAAGGAAAAGGTGCAGCGGAAGCAGAATACACGATCTTTTCTAGGTATGCGAAGAATGACACCAATTTACGAGCCAGGGCGAATTTAGGTTTTCTCTTTTTCTCCACTCACATTCTCCCGCGTCTCGCAGACGGGTTCACCAAGTATTCTCGCAAAGCAGAACTCGATTTCGCATCCTGCAGAAATATCTGCGCCCGTTCGTCGTCAGTCTGTGTGTCTAACATTCGTTCGTAGATTATGGTTATTATTCTTTGTACGGTGACGTTACATCTGTCGCGTGAACATCGTTAGGTGTTCGAGATGTTCGTCGAATTCTGCAAACGGGAAACTTAATTGAGGTGAATTCCTTCGGTGGTTTGTAGAATAGTGTGTCTCGAAGGAATTCAGATTTATCGGGATTTTAATGGTGTGATGGATATTCAGGTGTAACGAGGACTTTTAAATTTTCGATGCGATTTATTCGAGTAGAGAGAGTCAGCGTGATACTTCGTTCCAATTGCCACGGGAAGGAGACGGTTGTAAACATCTTTGTGAGAAATTTGGTTGATAATTTTCAGCCACCCGCCGTAACATTCACAAAACTGTACAATCTTCAACTCTTATACCAATAACCGCAATTATTGTCTTCTTTATCGTCCAATCTTAGTAGTCTTCCGATAACAAAATTCTAAACTTGAAGCAAATGATAGGAAATCTGCCAAATAACGATCTAGCCGGATATTAATCCTTTGCACTCCAATGGCGCCATTGCGGCGACACGCGTAATCACTTTGGAGAACTCAAAAATGTAAAATTCAGGTTTTTCGAGAAATCGAGAAATAGAAATAAATAAATTCATAAATAATAAACATTCTTTCTCCAAAATGAAACTTGGGGTTTTCGAAAGTTTCACTGCAAAAGTATACTAGAGTTGCTGATTAATTCTATCAACAGCTTAGAGTACAAAGAGAAGATCAAACATTTTAAGTGAAAATCTGCAAAAGAGCACCAAGTTACCGACACAAGGATCGAAACTAAAGTGTAATTGCCTGAAAAGTGACAGTGTCGTTCCACTAGAACTCTCTGTTGTTCAACGTACAGCGTAACAGCGTAAAACATCCGTACGAGAACCGTTCGTTCCCTCAGAAACGAAATAGGAATATCGAAATTCTCTTGCCGTCTGTCCCCAGCCGAATAATCCAACCTGACCCCGTGTTTAACGAGCAATCAGCCTCTCGATTATTAATACGAATCGATCTCGAAGCGACGTGCTAGATATTTGCGTAAAACCACGTGCGCGTGGTTCGACCCTGCGGAAATTATTGCTAATTAGATTCATCCGAATCGTCGATCGTATATTATCGGCGTGACGCCGTAGCCAGAAATTATCGTTCGCCCGAACGGAAGGACGGTGACGCGATCCTGGTAGCGCAGCCGTGTAACGGAAGTGCGGAAAGGCGCGTTGCCGGGGGGCGGCATGAGCATTGCCTCCACGACGTGTTGCTGCTAGATTTCCCTGTGGACTCTAATCACGCATCGGCATCGAAGTAGCGACCATGTTCACCTGGGATCGCTAGTACGAGCCCCGTTCAACCACCCGCCAACTCTGTATCGGCGATCGCTTACAGGCGGCCATGTTGCTGCGAATCTCGCGTCTGAACGGTGAATTGAACGGAAGAGTTTTGGAATTTTTCATGGGAGATGTGTAAGAGGTATAGTTGTCGGGGACTTGCAATTTATTTGGTGTAGAAATGAGTTTGTTTTCGATTGGAGTTCTACGTGATTGATTGAGAATTACCGAGTTTCTGTCGCGATGGTTTTCGCAAGTTGGCAGAAAAATGGCAAAAGGTCACTGTTAACCTTTTAGGTACGGCGCGCTCGTCTGCAAGTGGGTACCCCTGGGACGGCGCGCCTGGCCGCGCATGGCACAGAAACCGTCATGACGATTCTCTGACACGTGTACTCTTCAACGACAGCTTCGATATTAACAACAAATGTGAAATAAAGCAAAAAACCTATAATACCGTTGAAAATCATGATATCCACGAAAGTCACTATAGTGTCGTACCGTCCAAATTGGTGCTATCCACGAAAGCCACTATAGTGGCGTTCCGTAAAAATAGAGGGTCTCGGTGGAACGCCACTATAGTGGCGTACCGTTCCAATTGATGCCATCCGCGGAAGCCACTATAGTGGCGTACCGTATCTAAAAGGCTAAGGATACTTAAGTTAGACCAGGTTTACGATACGGACGCTATTTTTGAGATTAAGGTTTGAATACGCGTTTAAGGTTTTCGTTCGTTAATTATTCCTTATTGTCAGGAGGGCTCCAAACCTCTCGTAAAAGCGGAGAATTTGGAGTTTTCTTCGTACATCTCAATAGCAATTGACGTATCATAAACCCGCGCGAGCGAGCGGTACCGTTAGCCTGGGTTTTTCCCATAAGCCCAGGTGACGCGTACCTCACGCAAAACACCCCCTCCTTGAAGGTGAGTTGTTGGCGTTGGGCGGTGACCAAGGCCCGAACGGGAGTCTTGGCCTCCCACCCAAAACTCACCCCCGTCAAGGGACCCAAACGCGACATTTGGAAGGGAAAATGTGAGGGCTGAACGGGGCAACGCGCCAACGAGACCGGTAGAACAAAGAAAAGGTCATAGCAAAAAGTTCAGGCGATCACACAGTCGCTACATTTTCAATCGATTCTCGACGACGTGTCAGAATTGAACAGTCACCAATGATTGCACCCAAAGTCGGAAAAATGAATTTCTATACCTGATATATCTGCTATGCCTTAAATTTTCTGTCGACTATTTTCGAAAAAGGGCGATGGGAGTAAATGTTGAAAATAGAAACTTTTTCGAAAATTCTTCAGCGCCAAAATATAGGATATTAGAAACCATATATATTTAAATTTGACCCTTTTCCCATATCTTGTACGGTTTTTTAAATATTCACGATACGAAATATGAAATTTCAGAATTTCTTCGAAGAGCGCTTTTACCCTTAGGATCGTTTCCTTGTCGAAACAAAAACGAAAACTTCATCACCACAATGTTGGATGTCGAAAATCACGTAACTTTAAATTTAACCTTTTTTCCATATTTTGTAGTTTTCTAAATATTCACGATAATATGAAATTCCAGAATTACTTTAAAGGGGTATTTTCACCCCCAAAGACCGTTTTATTGCCGAAACGAAAATAGTTTCGTTAGTAGCGTAATACGAACAACATCTCCGCAAAGGTTTCGAATTTTTCGGGAATTTTCGAGTTGTCGAAGACAGAATTAAAAGTTGAAAATCGAACGATAGCCATTTGGAACGGAGAGAGAGATATGAAACTTTCTCGAGTGTAAACGCCAACAGAGCATCAAGTATTAACGTTCTGATTGGCAGAATCATGGTCTCCTATTCTCGAAATACATTCCCCGAAGGGTGAGCTGTCGCTTTCTTCGTTCTCCATGACTCGATGCCATTCCGATGGCTCGGCTTCGTTTTCACGAAGGGCAATGCATAATTCGCGTCTCGAACGACGAGCGTTTCACGCGCAACGTGTCGCGCGGGCATAATCCGAAATCCAATTAGCGATAATTACAACGTCAATTGGGAATTCCTAATGGCGAGCGAGGAGAGGCCAACAGGTTCGTTCTACCCGTCCGACGTAATTTTTGTAGACGGTGTGATTCGAGATGCAAATTGAACTTATTCCTTGAACTATAACGATGCTCGGTTCTCCGATCTACCGATAAACCTAAACGCTTCAGTGTTTATCCTTGTTGTAGATATTTCCACGGAGATTTATTGAAACTCCATTACTTCTAAGAATAATTCTTAGCGTAATTTTTGTCACTTTTAAGAATATCTCCAATTTTTATTATTTCTGAGAATAATTCGTAGCGCAATTTTTGTTACTTTTAAGAATGAGTCTAATTTTTATTATTTCTGAGAATAAGTCTAATTTTTATTATCTCTGAGAGTAGATTTCAGCGTAATTTTTCTTACTTTTAAGAATAAATCCAATTTTTATTATTTCTGAGAATAATTCTTGGCAATAATTTTTGTTACTTTGAAAAATAAGTCTAAGTTTTATTATTTGTGAGGATAAGTGTTGTCGTAATTTTTGTAGACGGTGTAATTGGAGATGCAAATTGAACTTAATCCCTGGATAAACCTAAACGCCATCGTACTTTTGTAATTACAATTCTGCGTCGATATTTATAGCATTAAATACGCAGCGACATGACCAATTACACTCATCACTATTTTGCGTAATTGTACAATATCGAATAATCAGCAATTACTTTAATAATCGTTATTACTACGTCAATACGTACTTGCTGATTATTCGCATAGGTTATAATTCATAGATACACATCAAAATGCACGAATAACGCACGTAAGGGATTAATATATTACGCATTAACTATTCATTTCAATCCGCGTGTTGCTGCACGACCCTGCTCTCGATAATTTCACGATCGTTTAACATTTCGAGCGTTTTTGTTAACGAAAATTCGTATTATACGCGGAAACGTTTCACGTTCGACGAGTTTAATTTGTGTATCTATCGTACTGGTACTTATATGCGATTTTTTAAATTTATATCTTCAAGAGGATTTCCGGAATTTTAAATCAAACCTTCTCAATGCAAGGATTACTAAAAACAGATCTTATTATTTATCAAGATTACTCAAGTTTTTGGGCGCTTTATTTTTCAAATTTTCTACGATATTTTTTAAATATCGATATGCAAATTTCTCCATGGATTATTACATACTTTTCTTAAAACACGTCACTTTATAAGAGTTTCGACAGTCAGGTCTGACTAAATATACCCTTATACTACTAGTTCTCCTCATTTCTTCGTATTTCTTCCTCCTTCGAGTGACCGATTACATTGAACAACAGAAACGAATCAATTTTATGCTACACCAGGTATTATAGATGACCTTTATAATATTTTAAGCGCACATAATTACCTCGAAATAAGCATAAGATACGAGATAAGAAAATCGCAGGAAGTTTAAGTAAAGCAACGAACTCCTTCAAGAAACGACAGTTAAATCGCCGTCTACACGAATTTTTCGTAATCGGAAACTTCGTTATTCAAGGCTCTCCTCGTGGTAAATAGGTGTATTAATATTACCGGGGAGGGACAAAGAAACGCGAAAAATTCGGCCGTAAATTTGTAACTGTCTACGAGGTAACGTGTACCACCTACCACTCGACAAACCTGCGAATAAATCAGAGTTGCCCTGACCGCCACCCTTCACGTTCCGGTTTTCACCCCGACGCCCTCGACTGTTCACACGACAGTTCACCACGATTCGTCAATGCTCAAAGCACTGCTCGCCTGCCATTCGTCAATTTAATACCACGCAGTCAATAAACCATAGGCGTTGCGGAATTTATTCAAACTGCTACAATGCTTTGATTACATTTATGACGCGCCTATTGAAATTGATGTTCGTACACGCGGTGAATGAGAATCCTCGTTTCGATGAGAACATGATAAATATTGTTGCTGAGGGAGGGTGTGTTTGGTAGATCGCTAATATTCGCGAAGGAACGGCAGATTCTGTCACGGTAGAAATATCTTTTCTCGATAGATACTGCACTTTGGACACCGATTTTGCGAGTTTTGGTAATTGTGGAGGTGGTTAGGTGAAAAATTTGGCGGTTTTGTCTTAATCGATCGGTCGCGCATTGAAAGTTTGCCAACGATCCGGAATTTTGGCTGGGTCCTGACCCAACGGTTCTGTGTACCGTTTAGAAACCGATGTCGAGCTGACCCTTAGGAACCTCTCGTCTTGCGACACGTCTTCGGCTGTTGAGAGCAGAAATAGATAAACTCAGGATCGTTTGTAAAAGACGAATTTCTCCTGCGCGAGAAATACACGAAAATATCTGAGCTAACAAGGGAACGTATTGCGGGATTTACTTGTGACTGAGGTTCGAAAATGTATGAAAACAAAATAATTATAGTCTACTAACAAGAAGAATGAAATAGAACTTAGACTACACCACGCAATCTTTCTTTGCACTCTAGCTCTCCTCACTTCCAACGGTTATCCCACACTGACTCTTGTTCCACACTCTTGGTTTTTTGAACATGCACCATTCTCTCCCGAATATCCACGCTCCCTCCACGCACGCACACACTCCTGAATTTTCCCCGTGACCGTTAAAGCTAACGCGCTTCGTCGAGGGCTCGCGAAAAGAGCCTGCTCCCTACCTGAGCTTTTATTTCTCAAGAAACGAACGAACGAAGGCAGAAACGCTCTTGATCCTACAATAACCAAGTGTCAATCGCCGATTTTGACGAAATTCAAGTATAACGTAGTTCTCCTAAAAGTATTCGACATCAACGAAAGATTAACTCAAAAATAGCCTCTCTTCGCGACAATGTCTCATAAACCGTGTCAAAAGAAACTCACGTGTTTGTTTCGTGTTACAAAAAACAACGAAAATCTGACGAAGTTCGTTCTGTGACCTCTGGCTAAAGAAATTTCTGATTTGGGTCAGAAATGACCCGGCAGTGCTTGTCGTCTCGCTGTCCGATCTTCCGACTGTTAAGGAAAGAACAGCCAGTCAGATGGCCGGTATATACATAGGAGGACGTGGAAAAGGGGTTGGTGTTGGCACCTCGACGAATGGGGTCATTTGTAGACACGAGTATTACAGGCTGGCCGGCGAGCAACTAGACGCGCCGAGGGGGGTAGTTTGCACGATGTGATTTAAAGGTCTATCGAGCGATGATGCCTCAAGATTAGTTACCCGCCGGAACATAATTTCCCGGCTCCCACTGAGCCCTCGTGTCGTAATTTACTAAAACTCACCGCTGACATATTAGGAATAACTAGCATTATTTTGTTCCTCGAATGGAACGGACTTGCGTGCGTGAACGGATGCCTTTCTTATGGGGTGTCTTTCAAGTATCGCTGATACTTTGATCGTATTGCTCTTTTCTTGACTCGATATAGAACATCACTCGGTGAGTCTCAAAATATGATCTTTCCTTGAATGGACGTTTTATTTTTGATGCAGCCTGCCATAAACAGTTTAATTGTCACGCGTTTCATATTTCTCTTTTATGCCTTAACAACTTCGATACATATCTTTAGACTTATTTCTAAAATTAGGAATAATTAAATATTAATTAAAAGTAAAAATAATTACAATAAATTAATTATA
>NW_017100242.1:4273119-4274426 GCF_001263275.1 Habropoda laboriosa
TCCTTTCAAAAACAGCATAATGTAATTAATGCAAACTACAATTAACTCAGCGTTCCTAAACCAGTAAATTTCTTTGAAACTTACATAAATTTAAATTTACGCTATTTGTTATTTCCTCGCCGAGTTAATTTTAATGAAAAGAGTGGTCTCGTGGTATTTTTCGTAAGTGAAATTTGATTCCATTAAAACGCCTGTCTGCTAGTGTATCGATTAGATGTTGCCGAGTAATATCAAGTTTCTCATTTTCTTGGTTAGGGGGGAATTCTGTTACTCTTCTCAGTCCTTATCAGCGGCACGAAGCCAAGGCAGGACTATCAAACGAAAATTACATAGAAACAAAATTTCGGTTCGACGCGTCACGAGATACAGGCATCACGTTACGCATTTTTCAATTACGCATCACCGCGATACCGTACACTATTTCGATACGGTATCGGGTGCCTCGTTACCAACGAATCCTCTTCCACAGCATTAGTCTTAATAGAATCCGAGATTTCTACCTTTTACACCAAGAATTTCATCCGACGCGTGTATCCTAGCACCGTGCTATTCAACATGTTTCGTCGAATTACAAAATCGATAGAGGGGTTATTTATGGGGGTGGAGAAATATGTTGAGAACGTATAATGACGTTTTGTTTCCGCGGAGCCTTTGTTCCCGTGTGGGACACGGCTGCGGTAGCAGGAGAAGAACTTTTATATCGTTGAACGGTGATTTTTAAGTAGCAAGATACTTTCATTTCACTGTTCATCTTTGAAACCTGAATGCACACATTGCTGCAGTCTCTATTCTCGAATGCAACATCGATGGAAGCACTATTTCGAATGCAAAACATTGTTTTACGCGTTACTTTTGAATGCAACATTGCTTGAAGCGTTATATTCGAACGCAAACATTGTTGAATCTCTATTTCTGATTGCAACATTATTAGAAGCGTTATTCCGAACGCAAACATTATTACAAGCACTACGCTTGAATGTAACATTGTTACAAGCGTCATTCTCGCTTGTAATATCATTAACTCGTATTATTTTCGAATGCACATTGTGGCAAACGTGGTTATCGCGCTTGCAACTTTGTTGCCGCGAATCGTTCTCGAAAAACGCACAATGTTGCACGACGCGCCGTTTTGCAACATTGTGACTCACGCCGGCTCCCGAAAATTGCACATTGTTGCAAACGCGTACCGGGTTTGCAACTTTGTTGCCGATAGTCGCTCCCGAAAATTGCACATTGTTGCAAAAGAGTTCTGGGTTTGCAACTTTGTTGCCGACGAAAATCGCACATTGTTGCACGGCGCCCCGTTT
>NW_017100242.1:4274612-4286076 GCF_001263275.1 Habropoda laboriosa
TGTTGCACGACGCGCCGTTTTGCAACATTGTGACTCACGGTCGCTCCCAAAAATTGCACATTGTTGCAAAACGGGGGCGCCGTGCAACAATGTGCGATTTTCGTCGGCAACAAAGTTGCAAACCCAGAACTCGTTTGCAACAATGTGCAATTTTCGGGAGCGACTATCGGCAACAAAGTTGCAAACCCAGAACTCTTTGCAACAATGTGCAATTTTCGGGAGCGACTATCGGCAACAAAGTTGCAAACCCGGCAACGCGTTTGCAACAATGTGCGATTTTTGGGAGCGACTTTCGACTACAAAGTTGCAAAAGGAGTAATCGCGTTTGCAACTTTGTTGTCGAAAGCAGCTCCCGAAAATTGCACATTGTTGCAAAACGGGGCGTCGTGCAACAATGTGCAATTTTCGAGACAACAAAGTTGCAAGCTCGATAACGCGTTTTGCAACAATGTGTAATTTTCGGGAGCGATTAATGACAACAAAGTTGCAAACCCGATAACGCGTTTGCAACAATGTGCAAGTTTCTGGAGCGATTCGCGGCAACAAAGTTGCAAAAAAAGAATCGCGTTTGCAACTTTGTTTCCTTGAACGGCTCCCGAAAAAAGCACAATGTTGCAAAACGGGGCATCGTGCAACAATGTGCAATTTTGGCGACAACAAAGTTGCAAACGCGGTAACGCGTTTTGCAACAATGTGCAATTTTCGGGAGCGACTCGCGACAACAAAGTTGGTAACCCTACAATGCGTTTGCAACATTGATTCTCGCTCGAGCTCTCGAAAAGACGTAAATTATTGCAAACACGATTTCTCGCTTTTGCATCTTTGTGAAATGCGTTATTTTTGAAACGCACGTATTTCCGTTTGTAACGCTATACTACATTCAAAACATTGTCGTATGCAGTACTTTGTACGCAAAACATTGCCACAAGCATTTACTTGAACACTGGTGTTCAAATGAAAAAGTGCTAAGCCACATGTCCAACTTATTCATCTATGGATAATGCAGCTTGTACGTAAGCATCTGTATGGAAAATATATGCATTAACCGTGTTCCTTATTAAAGTAAGTTTTGTACTAAGTAGAAATTTCATCCCATTCGAAACGAAATATACTTACAATACAATTGAAACCTCCCAAAGTGTGTTCTCTTCTCTCAAATAAAGTTACCAATCGAATTCTTGGAACCCTCCACCGATTAACCAACAAAAGCGACACACAGAAATAATAATATCGAAGTTTTAAAACTGTACCGTTCATAACTCTTACCTACCTCTCGTACAATATCTTAAAGCAATTTACGAGCACATCAGTTTCCACGTCCATTCGATTCACCCTCGTGAGCAGCCGGGAATCAATCGCGGGCACCCTAGACTATATAGTATTGTACACTATTTGAAAATAATAAAATATCAAAAATTTAACATATGGAATACTTTCTTTCAACCGTGATATTTCTCTGTCGCCTCTCAATTTCAGACAAAACTACCTGAAAAATGTCGACTCCGTTTTTCTAAATCCACAGAAATTCGTAAATTCGTGAATTCTGTTGCGTTGTAGTAATTACAGATCACGTAGTGTCAAATCGTATTCCAAAATCTTCACTTTCAAACGTTCCTGTTGGATTATTACGAGAAACGAGTGTGTGCAGTGGTAACAGCACAAATGATCAACATACTGAGGCAGGTCAATATAAACATTTACAGAAGAATGACATAATAACCATCTGTTTACTATGGCTGGACGCTGATATGCTTTTTTCCCTTCGCGTCTTGTCGAGCTCTTATCAGTGCGAAGTGACGTGCCTTTCTCGCGTATAAAAATAAAGAATAGTTTATAATTGAAATACCACCTTGTAACTTATTGCCTAAATCCAACAGTTCATTAGAAACACAACGACCAAACAAGAAACACACACGATCAAACCGCAAATGTCCAGCGTGTCATTCTCCTACAAACACTGTTCCAGAATTCAGAACACCATAAATTTCCTTCAGAAACGAGCCAATTTATCACAACTTAAGGTACCATTTGAATTTTGAAAGTTCGCCCGAAAACAACCATACAGCTATAAAGTTTCACGAAGTGAATTTGCCAGTTCGTATACTACCTTAAAAACGAATACACAACCGTGGATTTTCTGAGACTGCGTTTTACAGTGTACGTGCAATGAAACGACCAACAACTGCCTATATGCAGCAGCTACCTTGCTCGTAAACTAAACGGGGGATGGTGGTGCAAGCTCTCGACTAAATCCAGTCCTCTAGCATCTCTCTGTACAGGAGGAGGATAAGCACCAAGTCGCCTGGCGGGTAACTGCGACAGGGATGGGGGAATCAGTAGTAATACAACAGCGTATCGAACTTTTGGCAACTGGAAACTATCGACCAGTCCAATCCGTTTCCTGGCTTGGTTGGTGTCCAGCTGCGATGACGAAGGAAAAGCCTTGATGAGCTTCCCCCAAGAATGGCCGACTTTCTCCGCTGTTTTCTCTCTGTGTGTAGAAGTTGTCGTTTGCGTCAGGTTCGGTGTTTATGTGTGTTTCAGTGCCACTGAATTCTGACCACCTTTCTTACGAAGTGGTCGGTACAACGTGATGACGAACCTTCGATACGAGAAATGCGGCGCAGGATTTCTTAATTATTCTGTGTTTGACGAACCTTTGATATAAGAAATACGAAATTTTTGGATTTCTTAATTATTCTATGCCTGACGAACCTTTGATAAGAGAAATACGGTGCATCTTTGGATTTCTTAATTATTCTTGGAGAAATAGCTCAAGAGGGAAAGTTATCGAATAGAAAGGTATCGTACTTTCTTCGTGAAATTAAAAAGGAAGGCGAAATCAGAGCAATCCACAATCAATTTGTGTAACTTTTTTATACGATAGTAATTCGATAATATTTCTATTGAAAATAATAATACGAGTAATTCCGAATGTAATTATTTCGGAGACATCGAAATGATAAATCTCTGATAACAGAAATACGCTGCACTTTAGATTTGCGCTATCTTAATTTCTCTATGAAATTAGAGAAAGGGAAAAATAGGGCAATCCACAATTTATTTGTGTAAATTTTTAGTAATTCGATAATATTTCTATTAAAATTATTTATACGAACATTTCCAAATGTAATTATTTCTGAGACAGCGTAATGATAAATCCTTGATAAGAGATACGTTGCATTTTGGATCCACGTTATCTCAATTGTTCTCGGAGAAATAGCTCAAGTATAAAATCGATCAGATAGAAAAATACCTTACTTTCTTCACGAAATTGAAGGAAGGTAAAAATCGAGCAATTGACAATTTAATAAACGCATAATTTTGTATACAGCAGTAATTCTACGATATTTCTATTAAAATTAATAGTAAGAGCAAAATTTCTGAGATATTTTAATATTTTTATCATACATCGCGCTCTTTCTTATCACCACCGTTATCTAACGAGATATTGTGTTCATTTTTAATTGCAGGATGTTGTTTCGTAACGTTTTACACGAGAAAAGCAGCTCTCGACGCCCAGAATGCGTTGCACAACGTGAAAACTTTCAGCGGGGTAAGTCGAACAATATCTTATTACGTATGAACGAATTACTTTTTTCTAGCGAGGCTTGCTCGACGTTAATTACCGTTTTTGTTCCAATTTCGTAATGCTATAATTGATCAAAATGTAACAACCTGCGATATCATTGCGACGAGTGATTAAGCGTAATTAAATTCACACACAAAAAAGTGTAAACAAATCGTGCCGTCTATAATTAATGCACTAATTATTATTGTTCTTATCAATACTAATTTCAATCACCAGAGGGTTAAACGAGCGTTTAAATAATTTATTATTAATCGAAACGCAGTGTATTACATCGTGTGAATACTACTTCACAGTTGAATTAATTACCAATTTTCGCGTAAACTATGTTAACACGAATAAAACGACGATATTTACGTATTTATACATGATGTGTAACGATATAATAGCGTGATCAAGTAATTTTCAAACAGATTTCAATGGAACGATAAATATTGACTATGAAAACGTGATTAAACATTGCAATTTTGAAAATGTATGAAATACACAAATTATGCTAGAAATAAGCAAAAAAAGAATGAAATAAAAATATTGATACCAATTGAAATTTCAGATAAATTTCAATAATTTTCGCTAAATTTCTGAGACACGCAAGAAGATGGGAAAAAATTCGTTAAGAAGATTATGGTTGTTCCTAGTGCGTTTACCTGAAGTAAATTCGATTTTTACGAGTAGGACAGATTCCGTTTAATTATACACTTACAAAATGCACTTGATATTTGCGCATGTTGTGCCATAATTATTCTGTCCTCACAGTTACGTATTAAAATGTACCACTAAAATTATTCTCTTACCACTATTTCGTGCTGTTGCACGCTAATGATGAATAATTTCGTCGGAACAATTCAGTACACGATAAGAGTACTACAGTGCAAGCTTACTATAATATAACTTCAGTCGTTACTCCGAAAATGAATTAAAATTGAATGCAATTCACAAATCAAATAAAATAATAAAAATTTATAGCATATTTTGCTGTAAATTTCAGACTGGATTATGCGAGCGGGAAGATGATCTTCTTACAATCTGTACGTGATTAATTTTTAAATATATGCTGTTACGAATGAAATTTTCAACTTAACCTCTTCAGGGACGATTTTCTTCAAAATTGGAAAATTATCTAATTTTTCATGTAGTTACATTTATAGTCATGTTAAATCGATAGCAATTAAACTACTTTCCTTACGAGATTTTTCGAGATTTCGGGAGATTGCGTTTTTCATATTTTCTCTATCGCAAATACTAAAGGTACACATGTGTGTCGGTGTCCCTGAAGAGGTTAAGTTAATCACACTAAGAAAAAACAGAATTACGGTGTAATTTTGAAATTTCTGGCAATCTGAGCTGCGATATCGTTGAAAATATGAGTGTGTGTATGGCGAATTCGCGTGAATCGACGCGAGTACTACACATTCGTACACTGAGCGAATAATGAACGCTTATCTAGGTAATTATCTGAGTGGTCATGATTCGCGTAATCGAGATATTGACCGAACAATGAATATTAACAAGGTTGATCGTGCAAATAAACTATTCAAACCGGGCATAACCACTCGATCAATCCTTTAACTAATCGTCCATTGCCGGAAGTGAAGTGTTCAGCCTGAGTTGAATAAGATTTCAATTCGTTTCAATATTCAGGGAAAAATTCGTGTAATTTTTGACCAAAAATGTTTCCGCTTTGAAATTATGTCATTTTCTATACACTTTTAACGATAATTAACTGTTTCACTATGTTCCTTTAAAGCGAGTGAAAAGCTACCGCGAGTAAAATAAATGAATATAAAATTGAATCGAAATTGAAATTGAAATTCAATTGAATTTCAGTTGAAATTTTATTGAAATAAAATTGATCAAATTTGTGTTATTTGTGAAAAATTAAGCACCAAACCCGTGTGCTTTGAGACTAAAATTTGACGAATATCAGAAAGTGGAGTTAATCATTTTGCCTTCTGAGTGGCTGATATGCGTAATTTACTCAATTCTGATTATTCTCACATTGTCTAATAATCACATTGTCGTACTGTCAAGTATTGTTATATTAACAATAAATTCCATTGCGTACTCATTGAATTTCGACAGCTGGTATATTAAATTGTATAAACACTTTCTGCTACACATTCGTCCTGACAACGAGAAATACGTTCAATTAGGTTCAACTCGTAGATTGCATTTATCGCGATGGAAATTTCGTCGAAAGCTAGTGCAAATGAGTTTCAGGCCCGCTAGTCCCTCTGTTTTAAAGGTGATTAATGTCTTGCTATTAAAAATAATAACATGTATCTGCACCAAATACAGAATCCTGGTAAACGTGACACACCGATTCCAAATTTCGTCGGAAGCTAATGGAAATGAGTTTTAGGCCTGCTAATCTTCTAAATTCGTACCAAGTACAGAATTCTGGTAAGCGTAAAACACCGATTCCAACGATTCGATTCGCTGATTATTATTCTCACGTTACCCCAAAGAATTTTCACTCAAACAGAGCGACTCGGAGTGACGTGATCGCGCGACACTCGACTCGATCTCCCGATTCGAATATTTGGCGGGAAGAAGGAGAAATGGAAATAAGAAACATCCGTGAAAATATTTTTCACCGCGGTTTGCATTCCGCCGATTGTTGCGACGCGACCGATGGTATCGTTGGAAGTGCAGCCGCGTGATAATTACAGTTTCCCCGTGAACTTTCGATGCAATTACGAGACGTCATTACGAGCATTTAACCCACGATCCCTCCTGCACTTCGTTTACGCCGTAGCTGCGCGCATTTATGCTTGAATTTACCAGAATAATTATCATCGATCGAGACACGGAGCAACTCACTTCTATTCCCGAGTCTCGCGAAAGATGGAAAACAAGGAGCGAGGTAAATTTCGGAGGATCGATCCGGTGAATTTCACGCGAACGGCTGTTTTTTTTTCACTGTAAGAATTCGTAAGGGTGCAGATTTCGTGGCGTGATTCGAATCATGCCAAGTTGGATATTGATAATTGCCTACTTTCCTGTGTTAGGAGAAGTTCAATCACTTTTATCACTCGCGATTTTTCGCTTCAGTTTCGTTTACGCGGCTGTAGAATGTCCGCGAGCCTTGATTATCGATCCTTTCTTTCTGAAGAGATTTATTTTTTTCAGTATTAGCACTTTGCTGTTGGGAGACTAGTTTTCTAGTCCGAAGCATACTGACGCTCGTCAGGATGAGTCTCGTTGTTAGGACAGCAAGGGGACGATTTTTTTAAACCGTTATTTTTAATTCCGCAGACCGGTCTGCAGCCACCATGCGGCACGTAGAATTTCTCATATATTAAAGAACAGGCTATTGTTCAGTCAGTAAGGCAAGGTGTCATAAAGTCACCCCCAAAGGGTCTTCGAAACCGATGCAATTACCGAGGCCTCTCGGTACCTGACCTTCCGAACGAGTCGGAGAGTCAGAGTTGACCTGGCCGGGTTTTCCCCCCTTGTTGTCCGCAATGAGACGGCACCAAGTGCAATATTCGAAGTACGTGGAAATTAGTACCCGGGTGCTTAACACTGGTACTGTTATGCCGCGGCAAAGAGAGGAGTCTGGTGTGTAAAAGTAGTTTTATTAATATAATACAGGAATCACGTACAGAGGACGTTTTCACTATGACGTGCGCGGGGCGAGGTGAAACCAACTATTGCCCGGAATGTGTGGGGACGC
The DNA here is from genome assembly GCF_001263275.1 of Habropoda laboriosa. NCBI lineage: Eukaryota > Metazoa > Arthropoda > Insecta > Hymenoptera > Apidae > Habropoda > Habropoda laboriosa. Next base: position 4,281,881 of record NW_017100242.1, read on the forward strand.
TGTCCTTTATCCCTTCGCTTTTCCTGGAGTTTGTACCCTTATGAGTAAGCCGTTCGAGCTTCGAAAGGATCCTCCTGGTGCGTCAGGATAGTGACTAATTCTAAGCGGTGTCGCTATCCTAACAGTACGACTCACACTCACTCTCTCTTGATCCCACAGAGTTTTTACCGTGTTTTCATAAATTTCTCCATTGCCGAAGTGGATTTGAGTGATATTGAAAGAGATGAAAACGAAATATTTGCTGATAGATCATCAGATTATTCTTGCAATGTATTGTTTTGAGACAGTCTCAGAAGATAGCGACATTGTGCCTGTGAAAAATCGCAATCGTTTTCGTATTTTATCTAGTAGTGACTCGGAAGAAGATGAAATTGATTTTTATTTTTTTTTTATTTTTTCACTTTGTGAATTTGCTCGGGTTTGCCCGCTACAGATGTAAGACGCGCGAAATATAGCCCGACAGCAAAGTGTTAGTTTACATTTTTCAACTTTTATTCAACTTCCAATTAAACTTCAAAACTTTATTAACAAGATGTATAAATTTAGATATCGTAATTGTTTGTAACAGTATTTTAAAATTTCTAATCTTTCTGAAATTTCAATAGCACGGTTGTCTACTGTAATTTTATCTTCGTCATTTTCGATAGTAAAGAGAGTCGTGGAAAAATAATTTATCAATTGAAATATTGATTATTATTTGAAAATTACAAGAAAAGAAATATATTTCGTTGGGTTGCTTGAAAGATTGAGTTGTAAAGTCTTCAATTTACAACAGCGATGGCTCGTTCATAAGGCACCTCCAGTATGATTTTAACGATTTTTTCACTTTCATCGCTACAGTCTACCGCTATAAATTCCTACGAGTCTCCGCTGTCTCCTAAACTATTCCTGATTGTTGCCTGATGAACTATACCTGATCGACGCAGCAATAAAAATTAAACGGTATCTTTCTCGGCAGTTGAAGGCAAATCCAACGCGCTACTCAAATAATTCGTAAGGTGAACAGGGGTGGATATAAATCGAATTATATTTTTCACAGTGGAGCGTGGATGTTGAATTTTTCGTGGCAACGCTTCACCGCAGAAAATAGGTTAGATACATTGGATTTATCTTCAAATAACCTTCTGTAAAGTACCTTTTAGTTTTTGTCGCTATCTCGATTAGAAATAGAATTTTTCTTACATTTCCCTATGAACTTTCCCGAACACCTGAAAATATCAACACAGGTGTCGAAAGAAACAAGAAGTGATTAATTGAAACGACTGACAAATTACAGCTTAATTACCTCTCTGCCTCTGGCAAGAGTCTATATTTCAACAAAAGATCCACACACACACACAAACACACGCGCTTTAATACGTCGAGAGTGACGAACAGAAGTCGACGAGGTTTCCTTGATCGTCACGTGGCGGCGGCACTGTCCCCTGTTAGCCTAATTGCGAGCCTCGAATATTTATCGCTGTACAAATTACTCCCTACGGATTTTAGGGCATCGTACGACGAGGATTGTTCCGGCTAACATATTGGAGGCGAAACGACACATACGGTTTTCGTTCTATCAATCCTGCCACATCCTACATCTGCAACTTGGTCAAATTAGGCTTCGTAAATTGAATACGCCAGGCAGTCGGCTGGCTCTGTACCGAACGATATATCACGTTCCGCGGTATCACGATTCGCTGGGGTGTGCGCGTGTATATACCTTGTTATAGCCGGTGCCACGGTGCCATTGTACTTTGTGTTTAAGCAATTGTTTAGGCACTATGATCCGGCTAATTGCTTAGGCAATGTGATTTACCGGTAGACTATGGAACGGAACAAAAGGGGGGGGGGGAAGGAAACTTCGTTGTTGGTGACAGTAACGTAACTTAGGCTGATATTGGACGTAATAAAGCGATACTAGTCGATATTTGCTATTCGATTGTGTCGACGTAGTGTTACCAGTGCGACAATAGGAACGAAGAATAGAAACATGATGTGTTATATTATACCTTAACGCTAGAAGGATCGACCGGATGAAAATGACCCGATGGCGACTTTCGAAATGTGATTTTCAGAAGAAATTTGTGTCGTATCGATGCAAATAAAGGTTAACGTGCAGAAAAGGAAGGTAGAAAATTGTAGACGATGATACTTGTCGGTATCGAACGTTCAATTTTTGATCTGTGGTCGCATGCTTCTTTTCATTTCATTCAGAAATTTTTGGGTTTCATAAGCAATCTTTTAAGGCGTAGAAGACTATTTTTATTATTTGGGATTAACACAAAATGTTTACTTTTCACTTTGGAAAATCTTAAAAAATATGAATATGTTTTGGATGGTTTTGTATTTGAGTCTTTTGGAAATTAACGTCCTAGGTGCTATTAAATGTCTATCTTTCGCGCGGACACAGGTAGAAAGACAAGGCGGGCAGATGATCTTTTCACTTTCCTATTCTTTTGTCAGAGCGCGACTTTACCGACGGCTGGTTAAAAACCACTTATCTATATATCTACACCAAAACTTCCCCTCAAGCGGTGACAGTCTACGAACATGGAGTAGTGGGGATAGAGGCTCCGCCCACTTTTCGCTAATTTGTCTGGGCATGCGCATTAGAACCTTCCAGTTTGCTTGGACCACCTGTACATTCGAACAATGCTTGTATGCTTTTTACACTTATTTTTGTCATATTTCTCAGATATGAAGGTTTACCGAATTGCAAAATAAAGTTCAAAAATTAATTTTCCATTTATGTGTCGTATTAGTTAACAGAGCGCTCTTTAATGATACATAATTTACTGAAAAATACACTGAGATGTAGTATGCCAATTTTATAACAAAATATGATCCTTCCAAAATTAGCGTTTATTTCTGCTCTTAAAGCTCTGATTAAAAATACTGAATGACCTATGCTAACCCACATTCACGCCAAAATTTGATCCATAACTAGAAGAATCTATAGCTAAAATTTCATAGATCTACAACGGAGTAGAAAATTGAATTTTCGTTCGTGGTTTTACGGTTTGGGGACCACTGTGCGCTGTTTCCCTTTCGTAGCGACCATGTAATAAGAAATTTCGCGGTAATTGACACGTGAATGCTTGAAAAGAACTTTCTTTTGACTTATAACGTCGCCTGGGGGTTACGCAAAAGCTTCATAATGCGACGCGAAGAAATTCATTTTCCTTTAAACGAACTCGATTATTCGAAGGGAAGAGGATAGAAGACACGAGGACGCGGGAAGAAAAAGGTGGAACAAAAAAGAAAATCGTTATTCTGACACCTTGAAAAATCTAGTCCCCGCAAGATCAGGTAACGAACGTAACGAAACGAAATTGCAGTCCACGGAATATAACTAAAGCGGTTCGTAACTCGGTCTCGTACTTTCCATTAATGTTTCTGCCTTATAACTGTATTAAACCGGAGATTGGAATTATTTCGTCGTGCAATTTTTCATTTTCTTCTTCTTTCCCAGGGCTGGTCGCCGTGCGACGATTACAAAGTGTAAAGTATAGTGCAAAGTGTATTTAAAAAAAAAACGTAGAACATCGATGGTTATCTCAAAATTTCATTTTGCAAATTTAAACGTCGATCAAAGTTCGCGCACGTGTGTGATTAAATTTGACTTTGTGTAATATAAACGGACAATTTAGGAAATACTCGTTGTCAATTGTCCTCTACAATGCGATTGAGATAACATCTTCACGACACGTTGTAATTTAGTACAACGACAGTAAGTATCGGTTATCCATATCACGGAGAGACAGAATCCTTCCTCCTATCCTAATTAAATCGCGGCTTCATCGACGAGTAGCTAAAAAGGGGGCGTAGACGGAGCGTGACTCTCGAAAAAGAGGAGGTCGCGTGCCGTGAAAGAAAGCGACCGAAATCCTTGCCAACGGCGAGAGTGACACTGCGGGGTTAATTAAGGGAGTTAAACAGTCGGAAGTCGAGGTCCTGCTCTCATCAGTTTGTACCGAGGGGGGAATCCCCGATCGGGCGAGAGAGAGAGAGAGAGAGAGAGAGAGCGGCGGCGGCTTGTGGAGAAAAGAATTCTCCTCGACGGAGGAATGTGAGAGCACAATCCAGATGGAGAAAACCGCAAAGTAACAGGGAACAAGAGAACGAGAGGGACGGAGAAGTCGGAGCAGAATGGGCAGAAGGGAGAGAGAGAGGGGTGAAACACTCCGAAGAAGGAGATCGTGCAGGAGGAAAAG
>NW_017100242.1:4286112-4290474 GCF_001263275.1 Habropoda laboriosa
ATTGCAGAACGACGTTTTCGCGATGAAAAGGGTTGACTGAGTAGAAGTGGGTGGCTGAAAGGAGCGAGCCTCCGGAACGAGGGCGGGAGAGAGAGGGGTTGAAGAGGGCGTGGAGTGGGGCAGAATAAGAAACAGGAGGAAGGGACGAGGTAGGGGCGGCTTGTGCATTTGAAGGAGTTTAGCTTTTCTCGTATCAGATTTCGTTTCCACGAGTGGCGTCGAGTCGAGAGGTCTGTGTTGGCTCGGAGAAATGAGTCGAGTGCTCCGGGGAACCCTCATTACCCCCCGTTCTTCCACTCCTCTCGACCACCGTGACTCCGGGGAACACTCGCGCCCCCTTATTCGCCCACCCATCGCTCCTCTCTGCTAGGTGCTCGAGAGTAGATTTATTTCACGAGAAAAGTGACTAGGAGACTGATTCGGCGGTTCGTTCGGCTGTCTCGCTGCTACGCGAATGTGCAAAGGAGCGTGTTAATAAATGCAATACCTACCCCCTACTTCTTCGCTTGCCGATACGTTTCGGAAACTGTGAAATAAGGAAATCACGGGAAGACATTCGAGGCTCTACTCGTGATCTTTGGCTATATTCGATTTTTTTAGACTTCTGGTTCTCTTTTTGTGGGACAGAGCTAGCGCTAACTTGGACTTAACGCTAGGAAAGTATCAAACCCGTCAAAATGACGGATTGCAGATTTCTTAGTTTCAATTACAGAAATTATTAAGATGCTTTTGTTGAAGTGTACTTACAGTGTCTTTTGTCGAAATCGAGAAATAGTCTTATCTCAATATACCAGAAGAGTTCAATGAGATGTTCAAAACATTCAACTCTGGTTGTTCTAGTGTTAAGTGCAAAGTAAGTTTAAATTAAGGAAGGATATACTGCATCAGGTTGCTGTTAACGTTCCGAGGTGTGAGTATGGAATTGATAAAACGAGTTGTTTCTTGATCGAAATACACGTGCCAGAGTCGTTCTCTATGGAAATACAAACTTGCTTGACATTTAATTTAAGCAGCCGATTTTAGGTCGCCGAGAATATTTGAACGTTCAAAAGGTCTATAGAGAATATCCAGACGCGGTCCTTGAACGTTGTCTGGTCATCTTTAAACCGTGCGGATGAAGACCATCGTCCAAGTTCGGTGCAACGATTTAGATACCGGCCTTGAAGCGACACTTGAAAGGTGGAGAGAAAATCTCCGAATCCCGACCATCGAGAGTTTCGACGAGTTATAGCATCGACATATATTTCTCTGTTTGAAATATGTTTAGCGTTAATTGCTAAAATTTCTCTAACCGAATTTTGCAAGCTGACTAGGTTTCGTTAATAAGTAATTCTTTTTTCATTCTCTCAAATTTATAACTGTTCCTCTAAAAGAAAAAGATCGCAAAATCATTCCGTAGTATTTTTAAAATTCAGACCAGAATCGCAAGATTTCTCCAATTACCCATGTTTCTACTCCATTCTTCCCTAATTTCGGCCATCCCGCATAATTCAACCATCAACCGCAATATCCCTCCGCGCGAACACTCCAATTTCCCCGTTTCCCGCGAGTTTCACGCGTTCGAGAATTACCAATGCGCAACTAAAAAGCGCGGAAGAAAGGAAAATAAAGAACCGGGCCACGTGAAATGATAGGTTCAAGCTTGATAGTAGTTGGCGCGAGGGAAGAAATGAATTTGGCACGCGGCCAAACCGGGTATGCCCCGTTCGCGCTGCGTGGCGACAATGCATAACATTATTAAAGCGCGACAGGGTAAGAGAAATTTCGAGGCAACGGCCAAGGGAGAGAAACGCGAACGGGAAACGGGAACCCGCCGTTCTACGACGAACTATGATCGACCAAGCGTGGAGAAACGCGTGGTCGCGACACAAAGGGACGCAGAAATGGGAAGACTTCGCCTCAGAGGCTGATATAGGGCCGATTCTGCCCGCGCCCGTCCAATATCACTTCCTTCTATCGATCACCTGTAAACGCGCGGATCTATCGACTTCAAACATGACGCACTGTTCTACTGCAACGGTCGGATATACCACAAAGCTCGAACGTCGATGGGGTAGTTTACGAAGGGGGAAGGACCGTGAGTTTTTATTTGTCGCGCGAAGACACAGCCGAACGCGGTTTTTCGCCGGACTGAATACTCGTCCCGGGACAATTTTCACGATGTCAAGCTTCATTTTTTGAAAGTTCGATAGACTTCAGGGCTCAAAGAATCGCGTTCTACCGCGTGATTCTACGAGTTCTGATTGAATTCTGGTAAAATTCCAGATGAGATTGTGCAAAGTGGTATTTCAGTTGTGGTTCTGTCATTTTCTAAGTTTCTTTTTTACGTAGGCATCTACTGTACCTACTTTTATGTAAATCTATATCTGCTGCCTCCGTTATATTAGGTCGCAGTAACACATGAAATGTCCGATTTTTAGCGGTAAGTTTAAACGATCGTAACTTCTTTAATATTAAATTTTACGAAACAAAATCAGAACCATTACATTCCACACAAAAAAAAGAAAAAGAAAAAGAAAGAATGTGACAAAAGAAAGTTTACTCTTGAAGTCGTCATTTTCGAAAATTTCCAAAGACAAATATTTACCGAAAAAATAAGGTTTAAAATATTGATGCAACAGAATCGGACATTTCATATGTTAAAACCTAATAGTTCTACAACTGCATTTTTTCGTCCGACATTTTTCTCGCCATCGCCTAAAAAATTCTTTTTTCTCTACCACGCATTCAGGGCATTTTCGGGATTTTCCCATAATGGCCAAAGCGCCTGTTTTATGTCCCTGTCGATCCTTACTTTCTTTTATTACTCTCGTCGTACGTTTCTTATAAATACGAACGAAACAACACATACAATCCTTCGGAAAAGTCTACGTATATTCTGCAAATAGTATCCCCAAGGTTTACTTTTTATCTTTATTTTTCCTTTTGAAAAAAGACCAAAAGTTCTACTTTCTTGTATTTATAATTCCCAATGAGATATCGTCGATGTAAAATTATCGTTTCATTCGCTGATCCTTTTTCCACGAAATACGTGAATATTAGGAATACCGTGCGACGCAGGCAGTGTCGTCAAAAGTAAAATAAAAAGTTCAAAGCTATACGACGCATTTTGCGGCTTAGAAGCGTCGCGAGCGCGCTAAAACTTGAAATATTTGCATGCACATTTGAATTAGATGATTTATACGACGGTTAAGCGATAAAAATGAACATTTTTAGCGGCCTTTGAAACGAAATGTTTATTTTAGGGAAATGTTACATTGTGCGAACGCACAAAACAATTGTTTGGCTGTTTGTAGTGGCCGCACAGTGCCGGTAAACTTTATTTTTTGTTTCGATGTCCCCGAAATCTCTTTATCATTTTGGACAGTTTATTTCACGGAGCAGAACTGAAGGGATCGAATGGTATGTTTTTCGAATTAATTCGAACGTGGGAACAGCGTGAAATCGATGTTTAACATCTGCTATTCTTATTTGTGGCGATGATAAATCAGTAAATAAATAAATACATTCCAAAGGAGCAGAAGAACAAAATATCCTATTTTGAAATAAAGCCAAAGAATTATTGTCGAAATTGTGTTTCGATTTTTCAATTTTTAATTATTTAATTTCATCGAATCGATTTAACGCTAGTCTAATTTTATTCGAGTACAATTAAAGCGTCGTTTAAGATTATATTACTGTTTCTGGTGCGTTGTAAGGCGAGTTTACTGGCATACACACGGTTAAGATTTCAGGAATATCGTGAAAACTTATTTTTCGAAATAAACACAATAGCTTTGTGAAACTCGCGTGCACTAGAAACTGTTCGGTAGGTGGAAAAGATCGCGAGAGCCGGAAAACTTGGATAGGTTTCTATGTAATCAAATGGCAGATACGTAGCTATTCTGAACTCGCTAAGTCGTTTTCTCGTGGTTGTAGTTTGTGGCTATAGAAGTTGTTCGGGTCAAAGAGAAAATGCACCCGGTTCAATTTATATTTTTCTATGAACGGGAATTTCGCTGTGATTTCCTTTTTTAAATTACGAATTTCTCTGTACCTTGAGCTTTCGAGCTCAAGTTTGTCTTCGAAAGGACTGAAAAAGTTATTTTGCATATATACCTAACGATAAGAAATTTAAATTAGAGTGTTTTGAGACATTCTGTGTATTGTTTAATATACGCTAGGACCTCCTATAACGCGGGAAATGTAGTGGAAATTAAGTTCCACCCACGTCGCTTTTTGGGCCAAATTTAAATAATCCAAAATTCCAAAGTTACCAATTCTAAATTTGATAAGTTTCTAAATTTCATAAATTTCTAAATTTGCAAAATTCTAAATTTGCAAAATTCTAAATTTGAAAGATTCTAGATTTGAAAGATTCGA
>NW_017100242.1:4290554-4292913 GCF_001263275.1 Habropoda laboriosa
GCAAAATTCTAAATTTGCAAAATTTTAAATTTGATAAATTTCAAAATTTGAAAGATTTCTAAATTTGAAAAATGTTTAAATTTGTTATTAAGCAACGACAAACCTTCGTTCATTCTCGCGCGCCTTTTAACATCCGTTTCACCTCTACCCAGCGATCTATCGATCCAAGATTCTCCCCGTTCGCATCGACTCTACTCCGTAGAAAAGCAAGAAGGAATATGGGCCGGGGGGTGGAGAGCGGAAGGGCAGAAGTCGGAAGACAATGAAGTCTAAGTGTAAAAGAACGGCTAGCTCCTTAATTTTATTCGCGTGAGCCTCGGCCTCGGTCGTTGCTCACCTCGCCATTGAACGAAACAAAACGCGGCGAAACAACGAAGATTACTGGGCTTCCGTACCGGGGGCATTTTACGGAACGACCTGTATTATACGACTTCTGTACTAAGCTCTCGCTGCATCAAGAAGTAGGGGTAAAGGTGAGCAAATGGTGGAACAGAGGGAAACTACGAGAGAGCAAAAATATAGGGAACGAAGGGTTGTATTGTGGACGAAAGGGTAGTGCGATAATTGGAGGGTTTAAAATCGCATAATTCCAAGTATAATGATCTAGAACGGCAATTAATTGGCATACGAGGTGGTTAAAGTCGTAGTGGCGTAAGTCACATTTCTGAAAATTTGCTGAAATGCAATCTACACATGGGAAACTGTTAAAAAGGCAAATGAAGCAAGTTATAATTGGGACAAGCTTTCTGGCAACGTTGAATACGATGCAGTGGCAAATTTGATGCTGTGCAATTTATTTCATCATTTTTGATAAAGTTCTCTGTTTCTCAGAATGAGAAAATTGTCACTTACTCCGCTATCATTTTGACCCGTTTCAGTGTCACGGGTTATTGCAGAAATCTGACCGAAAATTGCCAAGCGGCGCGCTTCTTTCGTTTCATGTCGAAAATTTCCAAAAATTCTATTTTGGACATTTTCGCTGAACACGACTGTTCGGAAATAACACGAAACAAAGGCAAAATTGATTGTGGGCGGGGTTTTCGTCCAATTTTTTATAGAAAAATCGACAAATTATAAAGAATATAATAAAATTTACACTTCGTGGCCCGATGCAATGACACTTTTCGCTGCGTGGCACTCAGACGGATAAGTTTATTCAATTTTGGCGAATACCGTTCAACATTGAACAATCAGCTTTGCCCCCTATCGATAAAGAACTTAACCCTTTCACCAAAAAGAACAAAAGAATCTCCCAGAAACGAAATCAGGAAGTGAAAGTCAAAATTTCTCAAGTAGCTACCTCGCGTTCTTCTTAAAAGCTCACAAACTAATTTACAACACGATACCTGCGTATTAACAACTTCATCACAATCGTGCGCCGAGAAGAAGAACGAAAGCAAAACTGAATACTGATAAATTCGAAGTTTACGAGTCCGTGCCAAAGGAGTGAAAGCTTCACGCGTTGACCTAACCAGCCGCGATCTTAAGTGGCGGCACGGCATAATACACGACTGGTTTGTAAGTAAAGGCAACGTCGACGAGTCCTACTTAATAGCGTTACGACAAATGTTATCTAAACCACACCTCGTATTATTCGCCGGCCCAGCTTTTTCCCCTTTATCTCTTTCTCTGTTGGGGTTGCGCTCGCGTGCGCGCACACAGGAGCAACGACACTCGTTCACCTTTCGAGGTAGCTTAACGCGTGGCAGCTCAAAGCTTAAGCACTTGGACCATCTTAAGCACGGCTGGACTTTGAAACTTCGAGGCCGAAAATAAATCACGGCTCATCTAGACGCGGCGACGTGTATCGTCGTTTGCGGACGCCTTCTACCCTGTTGTCTCGGTTTTTCTTTGTGAGCCGGCCAGAAATGGAAAGAAGGATGCGGGTGGAGGTGGACAGGTGCACCGACCACGGGACATCTGACCCACATTTCCGTTTTAAATAACGCCAGCAGCCGCTCGTTTGTTCCTCGGACAGAGCTCGCCTACGTTCTCTCTCTCTCTCTCTCTCTCTCTCCGTCTCTCCCGCAATTGTTCCTCTCGACAAGCGTTCCCTGGCCTGTACGCCGCGCCACGGGGATTCACAGATATTTTTGGCAGTTTTAGAAGTCGCGACGCAGCGCATAATTGACGGCGGTCGTTGGAAATATTGTAGCAGATCGAGTTCCCGGGGATAATTGACGTCCCTATTGTTCGAATCGAGGTGACGACTCGTGGAGGGACGATTTTTTCGGGGTTTCCGAAAGTACGGTGCTCGCTACTCGGGAATGCGGAAATTTTGCGTGTGACACTTCGTGGGGTCGAGAATTTCGCGGTTCTTCGCGGTACGGAGGAGATTTAGGTTTACTGGGGTGGATAA
>NW_017100242.1:4293345-4295450 GCF_001263275.1 Habropoda laboriosa
AGAATAGATTTGAGAACTATACGAACGTTCCACGTTAGCATAAATCTGGAGTATTGCAAGCAAATTGTAGTTTGAAACTTGAGGACATTTGTACACAAATATCTTTGGAAGAATCGAATTTTCAATTTATAGACATTTATAATTTCCACAATGTGTATTGTGCAACCGCAGGTAAATTTATCTCTAGTTCTAGAAAGCTTGTGTATTTCGATCTGTATTTTAATACACATGCATTTGCATGGACTAATTTTGCGAATTTGATGGACCGTTTTTAATAAAGCTCCGAGTTTCAACGTATTTAACTAAGTTCTAATATAACGGTATGTTGTATTTCCTGTTTTGCATACTTCAAACCTTATTTGCATAGAAAATACTAAAGCTGAGAATATAATAGCAGTCTGCTATGGGCACGCGTATATTAAGAATGTACAGTAAAAATTCCAAGCACCCAGCTTAAATTCTTTCTATGAAACGTGTACCTAAAGTTGCGCACGTAGATTAAACGTTTTCTTACAGCCTTGTAAATAAACGTGTCCGGAAACGTAACCGTTGATCGTCATATTTTTCATTTTTTATATTGAAAATGAAATGTATTCTGTTTTCATATCCTTTTCACTGAAGTTATGCTCTAAATGAAAAAATCGTGAAACAAGAGGTCGTCACACGTCGCAGCTTCTCCTATGCGCGTGAATAACGCATGCGTTTCCTGAGATATCGTTGTCTCTATATTTATTACCGTTGTGATGTCCAAACATTCCGCAGCAGCGACTAATTTTGCTTACGATAATGGTGATTACAGCGAGTGAAGTAAAATCTACTCTAAATCTAAAAATGAAAAGAAACCCAGAATGTAGAATATTTAAACGAAGATAACCCTTTACAATCTCGTAAAGATTACACACAAATAATCACGAGAGAGAAAAGTTCATCGATCTCTATAATTCTTTAAACATCTTTCCTCGTGCCGGAAATGCTCCTTTTGGATTTCCATCTTTCAACTTCCGCCAAACTTACCAATTGACCTGGATTAACAAACTCTTTAGATACAATTTGAGGTTAAGTGTTACCTGTCGAATGACTATCTGCATTAAACAAAGAAACTGAAGACAGTTGCACTTTGGAACGCCTGAATTGAGGAAACCACACGAACTTTCTGGCCAACCTAATAATTCACAGCAGAATTACTCTTTCGACTATTGATTCCAGCAGAATACTAATTGATAGTGAAGTGGGTGAGGAACGTCGTTACACTGTTTTCACCTCAATTCATTAAAGTATAAGTGTACGGTCGTATAGGCGTACAATTGGTCCAGAAAATACAATCGTTTACTTTGTTAACTTGTCCCGGCGGCAGCGTTTCGGCGGGTACGTCGCGATGGTCGGTAAAGGAACAAACTGGCTGGAGGTGTAGGCGTACTGGGTTTTTCTATTGTTAGGACAAGGAGACAGGAGTAGCGATAGATAAAGATCGAAGTGGAGAAAGTGGTGGAAACGGAAAATTCGTTCGTCCTCGTGCGAACCTGGATGCCACATGTGCGCTTCTTAGGCTACTCGAGGACGAAGGCAAGTCTTAACCCGGGGAGAGACAAAAGAACGGAAACTAAAATCTGAAGGAGTTGGAAAAGAGAAATTTCGCGTGGAAGAGTAGAACGACGTTCGGTAAGGGTTTGTTGACGACGACGTACCCGCCACAGTAGAATTAAAGAATCATAATTCATAGCAAAATGGACCGTTTACTCCATATTAACGGCCTCGGAATAATTTTCACGTTCGTTTACCTTAGCAGTTAAAAGTGATCGAAAATTATGGCGATATCCACGTGGCACAGACGGTGTATGCATAACCTAATAACAGCCAAAGAACACAATGAACGCACACTCGCGACGATATCGTCGTTAGATAGAGGCTGAACGGGTAAACGCACGGTATGATTTTCCTTAACGCGAAGGAAATTCGCCCACGAGCTTTGACCCGCTGTTACGGTGCGCGGTGCGCTAACAAAAAATAATGATTGTCGTTACCGCGGCTGTATAATGACCGCGGACGGAGTAGTGGCGCGGGGGATGGAAAGGTGTTCCAGGGAAACGGGGCGAGTTCAGTAGTTT
>NW_017100242.1:4295473-4314469 GCF_001263275.1 Habropoda laboriosa
TTTCAACCGGCGTTCTCTGTGTGTACCAAACGATTATTCCGATTTTTCTCCTCGCGTCGTAGAGAACCAGACCGGCGAAACGATCTTGCGTAATTTCTCCGGGAACGTTTGACAAATTAAAGCGTTCTGTCGGACGATGGTTTTATCGAACGAGTGGATTATTTTTTCATTTAAAGTTCTTCGTTTTCTTGGACGACTGAGTTCTCTTAGTTATCACTATGTTTGTTTGCATATTTAGGGAGATCGATGTTGTAAGTGTGAAGAAGTTTCGAAATTAATTTAATCAGTTTTTTCAGCTAACGAGGAACATTTTGATGTATAGCGATGCCTTGTTAAAGTACTCAATGTTTGTTACTGTGCGAAGAAAGATAGCCAATCAGATTGTATTCTAGCTGACAATAATTTTCTAAGACTGTGTAGATCGTTGAATTTCATGTACTATACTTTTCATTTCTAAATATTGAAAACAAGTAAAAATAATTTCTCTAATCTACTGTATTCGCAGGAAGAAAATTCACGTAAGTCTTCAAACACTTCATAAGTTTACAAATTCTTCATTCCTCTTCAGTTTCTCTTAGAACTTACCGAAACATATGATTCCGCTAACTTTATTAACGCACAATAACACCATGCACTAATTAACTGTTCTTAAATTAGCGAAGTATAACTACTCGAGGATTTTCCACAAGGAAAAGCTTCAGCGAGCAACAACTCTCGAGTTTCAATTCATCTAAATGCGCTCAAGTTTTCCAATTTCCACGCGTTTCTTACTGGTGGCAGTATCGGTCTGTGGAAAATTACGAAAAGCTTATGGCTGTTGCATCGAAGTTTCGATCGGGCGCGTATGGCAGCGGGAATAACGAAAAACCAGAACGGGGGCGACAAGCAGAAGAGGTATTCGATTTGCTAGTCTTGATTATTGCGGCTGCAGGAGAGACCGTGGCCGGTAATGATGGCCGTGGATTAAATTGCGTTCCATTTCTCACTAACTTTTTCAATTTGTCGCGACTCGGCTAACTAATTACCGAGCAAAATGACTTTTCCCGCTGTAGCTACGAGTGACGGCCCGCTATTCTCGCTGTACGCTTTGCTGTTTCCGAGACTTCGTGGCACGCGACGCGGTGCGTCGAGACGCCTCGCGATGGAAATGAAATCGAATCGACTTCTAGGTTTGTTTGTTGGAGCTGCGAGAATGACGGATGATTGTCGTAAATGTTTAAGAGAGTGTTTTTTGACTGGAGAAATGTACTCTGTTCAAAATAAGAGTAACCTCGCTCTCGGACCGATTCTCGCCCGTTCTGCGCATAGACAGAGAGCGTAGCAGAGGGTAAGACGGAGAGAAACGTAGGCGGTTAAGTGGGGGTTTGGACGTTCTAGTGGCTCTAGCCCTGCCTTAGGCACGCCCCATGCGCGAAGCGAGGTTACTCTCATTTTGAACAGAGTACAGAAGCGCGAATGAAGAGTTTCCGGACCAAAATGGTGGGACTTTTTGTGGAAAGTTTTAGGCTAGAGGGAGAGATGCGTGATCGAAGCATCTCTGGAGCAGATTTGTATCTCTTCATTTAAATGGACAGACAGAGATTCGAGCGTTCTTGGAAGGGTCAGTCGATTAGTAGATGTTGTTACTATTTATAAAATTAAATATTTGTATTATAAAACGGTATTAAATAGGAATTTAATATGGTTTTCTGAAGGATGAAGTACAAGGTACATGATGGAAACGAATGAAATACGAGATTGACTAATTTTAGATGTAAATTATGGATAATATGAAGCAAGAGAAAATCATTCGAAAACAGTTTTGATAATTTTATCGAAGGTTTCACATTTGTGAAGATTTAGTTTTTGAAAATTTTAAATTCGCAGGTATGGCGTCTGAGTAAACATAAAAGCAGCATGCAGGCTCGTTAAAAGGAAAATTGAAGTGTATTATAATTTGAAATTTTTGAAGCAAATATAAAATTCAAGCGAATATCAAATATCAAAGCAAATATAAAAGCTTGAAAATATAAAATTCAAGGAAATACAAAAATTTGAAATTTTCAAAGCAATTCTAATTAAACTAAATTCGCACTGATCATAAAACCTCTCTTTTTCATACAGAAAAATGTAGTTTCGAGATTTCTTTTGAGTCAGAAAAAACTATAATTATCGTCGGATAAAATATTAGTAAAACGTCAATTTCACGAAGCAATACGAACATTTTACAGGATAATAAAATTAAAGGACGATACCCAGTACATTATAATAATAATCCGCGATCATATCCGTCAAACCTTTCACCATTTAAAATACATTGTACGTGTGTGTATCGGTAAAACGACATTCGAACGCGTTGCGCGACGTATCGTTCGTTTTATTAAAGCCTTGTGTAAAATTTAAACAAATATCGACGTTGGATGGAAAATTGAAGTTCAGTCAATATGGAATACGTTAGCAAATAGATATGATACGGGCCAATATTTGTAGAAATGTTCGCTTTCCACGTCGACGAAGTAAATCGTGTAAATTTCAAAGTGAGCATTCGTTTTTAGTTTGCACGAATACCCGAATAGGTACTTATTAGATTGTCCGGAAGTAAATTGCGGTTTCTGTAGTTTTGCTTAGAATGAATTTATTTAATCGAAATAATGTCCATTAGGTTCTATACACTTCTTCCAACGTTTCGCAAGAGTTCCTATTCCATAGCAATAAAAATCAGGAGTTCTAGAATTAATAAATTCCACGAAGGTATTCACAGCATCCTCTTTATTGCGGAAGATCTTTTCTCGCAAAAAGTTATCCAAATGTTTAAAAAAATGTTAACCTGTAGGGGAATAAGGAGGGTGTTTTAATGTTTCGTAACCCAATTCGTGTATCTTCCGTATAAATAACGTTATTATTGTAGGCATTTGTTTCTAGCTCGGCCTCGCGACGGACCGGGCGCGGATGCCCCTCGGTTCGGACTGTTATGCCGCGGCAAAGAGAGGAGTCTCGTGTGTAAAAGTAGTTTTATTAATATAATACAGGAATCACGTACAGAGGACGTTTTCACTATGACGTGCGCGGGGCGAGGTGAAACCAACTATTGCCCGAAATGTGTGGGGATACTGTCCTTTATCCCTTCGCTTTTCCTGGAGTTTGTACCCTTATGAGTAAGCCGTTCGAGCTTCGAAAGGATCCTCCTGGTGCGTCAGGATAGTGACTAATTCTAAGCAGTGTCACTATCCTAACTCTCGGCTGTTTGTTATTCGGTTGCCTCTGTCGTCGAGGTCACTCCGCAGATTGTTTAAAATGCTTTATTTATAATAATACTTTGGAAGTGACGTGGTGTAAAGTAATTACTCGGGCAAGTTGTTTAATAAAAATATATTTATTTGAATCCGATAACGTTTAACCTAATTTTGAAGTGTAGGCGACGCGAGTCTACGACAAAAGGCCTCGTGCCTTTTTCGGGGCTCCCTTAAGTAGCCCCTTTTCCCTGGGAAAGTCCCAGGAAGTGGGGGCGCGGGCCTGCATTGCCGAGGCAATAGTCTTGTCCTCGAGGACGAAGAAACTCGGAGATGTTTGGAAAAACATCTCTCGATTCTTCGCCTCGAGGGCCAAGAGTCGCCAGGCCTAAGTGCGTGGCCCCCCGTGGCGGTCGCCACAATACTGTTACAGAGTGACGTTGTCATTGCTTAGATTTTAAACGTAAGACTAAGCTTCCCTTGTACGGGCCCAGTATTTATATGGGGCGCTACTGGAGGAGATGGACGCTGTAGAATGCGCGTGGGGTAGGGAAATTTCGGAAGAGGACCCGGAAAATCGCGGTATCGGGAAAAGTCATCTTGGCGTCGGTCTGGAATGCAGGGAAGGTGTCCTAATGGATCGAGCGAATTTTTAAGGAGATGTGTATCATAGGACAAGGCGAACCCACCGCGACACCTCGGACACAGTCCTTTTTGGGTGTCGCTGGCGTTAGTACGAAAAAGGGTTTTGGAAATAAACGGTTTGAAAACCATTCTCTCGTCATTCACTTTAGACTACCTCCTACATTATCGGGGTTAATAATAACATACTCCTTGTACACGACGAATGTTACCAGCTGAAAAGTTCACGTATAAAAATTGATCGCGTTAATTAATTAAAATTCACTGTCACGATTAAAATAGTCAAACTTTCGGAATTTCTTATAAATTTATAAGTAAATTAAACAAAAACTATCGAAGTCCACCTCCAAATTTTTTGCAAAATTTCTCAATCGACGTTGATCCTTTGATAAACAAATTTCTGTCTCAAGTCACGAAGAATCATTCCAAAAAATATGCAGTCGAAAAGAGAAATGCTCAAGTGATCCAAGGAAAATATCGAAAGCGTGCATTGAAATAAAGGAAAAATGAAATGAAACCGAGACAAAAAATCGCAGATCGTTGTCGCCACGAAGATAGAAGCCAGATTTATCCGATACTTCCCGAATAGCAAGCAAACAAAAAAAAAAGAAGAAAAAAACGAAATCAGAGCACGAGTCACGTAGCTGGGGATATTTGGTGGCGAATAGCAAAGAGAGAAAAAAGCGGAGAAGGTTGAGAGGTAGAAAGAAGTAGGTGCAGGAGGTGGAGAAGGAAGGACACGGATCGGAAACGAGCGGAAGCGGAAGAAGAATGAAGATGGGCCGATAGCTGGCTCAGAGAGGAACAGGCAGAGGGTGTGTTGCCAACTGCAGTTTCGCAACGGCATTCTTCAAATCGATTCCCATTTTCCTGAGAAATGTGCCACGCCGGAGAAAACCGTCCGCCCCTAGTCGAATGGAGGCGCGAAATGAAAATGGATCGTGAGGACACGTACTCTCGCGAAACGACCTGCGCTTCTCGCGAGATCAACCGACGGATAATTGCCTTTGTAAATTCAGATTACGTCCCCTCTATAGCGAAGATCAGAGGAAAGGGGTAGAATTACGAACGCCTGAGGAAAAAATTGAACGAAATTAAAAATATTAAGAAAGCGATTTTGGGAGTTAGAACGATTGGTAGCAGGGTTGATAACAGATTTCGAGAAATTTGTCATCTTTGCGATTTTTCTGAGAAACGGTACGTGAGACTGGTATCGGTTTTGTGGGATAGGAGCCTAGGTATCCGTCAATAAGAGCAATAGCAACGATGAATAAGCTTGCCGACCTGAACTCGCGGGTTCGACTCCCGCTTGGGTACTTCATCTTTCCTTAGCTGCTGCAGTTTTGTTTTATGTTTCTAACGCTTCGTGACCGTATTTACTCTTCGAACGCAAGAATCTGGGAGTAGCATTTATTTTCATTACTCGCAAGTGTGAAAGTATTATTTTTCATTCGTAACAAAGTATGAAATTATTTGAAATATTCTTGAACATGTCAAATCACGAGACTTCGTTACTCGCAAAAATAAAGAAAATGGCAAATATTTAGTATAATTTTTGATTCCTAACAAAATCTGTATTTCTTTGAAATATTCTTGAACATGTATAGCTACGAGACAATCACATTCACATTTCTATACCATTTCACTTCCTCTATTTTTTTTTCTTTTCATGAAACCTACCATAATTTAATTGGACGCTGTTTTTTATCAGCGAAGGAACAAAGGCTTGTGCAAACGGTTCGAAAAATATTCCACGCTTTCGGGCGAAGGTTCGTGCTATCGTCCGCACAATTCACGGTTCGAACGATCCCAAAAACAGCCGATCATTGTTATATTGTTAATTTACGCGGTGAAAAAAAAAAAAAAAGGAAAGCAAAAACGAGCACCGTTATAAGTCATAATTTGACGGTAGCAACGACTGGCAGATGCGATCAGATCGGTTGCAGTCGATTGGCCGGATCTCCCGGAATACCGATGGGGCACTAAAAGTGATTAAATTACTTGGCAAGCCGGCACTCGGTAAACTACGCCGGTGATTGATACGTGTGCGCGCGCTCATCTGACCGAATGTGCGTTACGATCGTTTATGCGTGACTGACGTCTGTTTATTTCCTACAGATTTACTCCGGCATCGTGGTCGGATCGAACGTATTCGCGTCAGAGGCTGCCTGCTCCGTTTCTCCTCCTATCGCCACGAGCGTTTTTCCTTTTCGAAACGTTCCATGTACGAATGTTTGACACTTTTTCTCCTTTTAGGAAATTATTCGATACGTGTCAGAAACACTGGAGGAGAAAAAAAAAAGAAAATTGCTTAGGCGTCGGTAACTTTGGTAAAACGAAGTTTGTGCCTGCATAGAGAAATATGGTCGGATTGTACAAAGCGTGGATCGCCAAGTCACACGTTCGGTGGTCTTGCAAAAAGTGGAGAGCACGTCGTTCTCTGCCTGATTCTGCACGCTGCCCGGGTGAAGCTGACCTGGGAAAAACCCAGGGTGAGTCACCCCTCGCGCATTTCCACCCCTCTTACTCTACTATTACGGTGTTACACCGAAACTTTCTGTGTAAGAAATTCTTTTGCGTAATGAAGTATGTCGAATGAAACGCTTTACTTTTTTTCTTTTATAACAAACGTGGAAAATTTGAAAGATACTTTGGAAAATTTTCGTTTGCGTATTCTTCGACTGAGATTCGTAATCGTTTTCATTTCAAACAGAAGGACTTTACGACACTTTGAAGTCTAATTTTCCGTTCTCTTTTCTTTCTCCTTTGATTTCTTCTTTCCTCTTTCCTTTCCCTTTTTCTCTCCTTCTTTCTTCTCTTTTTTCTTTTCCATTTCCATAACCTTGACGCAATCTTTCTACAACATAGTAATTAGTTTTTCGTCTGAATGTTAATTTAGATTTATGCAAAGAAATTTGCAATCATAAATTTAACAATGTAATAAAAAACTAAGTCAAATCGAACTAATGAGAAGAGTCGATTTCATTATTAAAATACACATATAATACTGGGAAAATAAAGTTAATTTAACTAATTTCGGTTAATTCAATTTTAACGATACTCAGAAATCTGTATACGCATTTTCTGCTCGAAGATAAAATAGAAATATAACAATGAGCGATATCTCTAGAATATGTACCTATTGTTAGAGCTGCAAAGGTTAGGATACAGCGAACCAACTATTCGTTTAGATGGTGAATTTTTAGAAACGTTGAAAAAAAAATGGATGAAATTCATAATGATTAGACGATTTCAATTTACTTTGGAAAGGATTTCGTTTTCGACCCGATTGAACCGTTTCGCTTCGATACTCCGGCGCGGGCGTACATTTCCGGCAATTCGATTAGAATCGATCGCAATGACCATCTCTCGCGTTCCCCAATCGCTGTACGGGAAATTATAGTTCATAAGTATTCGCATAGATATTGGTGTTTTCGTGGCAGTTTTTTCTTCGTTTTAACGTCGGACGCCATTGAATTTTAATTACTCCGTAACGAAGGGATATAAACGGTACACAGAGGTGACAAAGTATAGGCATAGTAATTTCGGGAAAAAAAGGAGGGAACTTCGGTTATTCTTTTTCTTTGACGGGCGAAAATTACCGCCGGAAAAGAACGACCAGGTTGCAGCCACTCGAAATTTCACCGTTAGAAATGTTAATCCGCTATAGAAAATAAAAAGTGAAATGTGAAAAGTAAAAAGAAACTTTGAGATATTTAATCAGATGTTAGTTTGTTAGATATTTTGTTCATTAAAATGTTTAAGCGATGGAAGTTCAAATTTTTGTCATTCTTTTGCACGATACTGCTATTCCTCGATAAAATTGGTACTAAATAATTTTATAAGCAATAATAAACAGAAAATTTGTCCAATTTTTCACAAGGTAGGCTGAATCGCCTAGAAAAGCACCATCATAGAAAGAATTAGCTCGCTCCGTTGTTCGATAGAGGTTACTTATTTCAAAAAAATATTTCAACGTTACTTACTCTGATAAAATAATACAGTAGAGTCTCGGTTATATAAAAAAAAAAAACCATTTTGATAATGTGAAATTGTATATGTACCTAGGTTTAATTAACCATTTATTAAATAGCGTTTAGAGACTCTGCTGTACCGAAATCAGCTTCTACGACCCAAAAATCTCCTGAACAGCCTCAGTTCACAATTAACCCTTTAACAGCCACCCCTGCAATTTCTTGCGTACAGTCTCAAAATTCCACCTCCCTAATAGTACGTTCGATAGAAACGCAACTTTTATAACATCCAGCTTACATTTTACATTAATTATTTATCGCATTGTTTTGTCAGAATTTTCTTCTTTTTCTACTATATACGAACGTAATATATCGCATAGCTGGATTCAGCGTGTACAATTTCTTATTATATCTACAAAAATGGAAGCTTCTTCGAAGAATTCTGTTTCATCCAAGATTACCGACATTTACATAGCGGAATAAAAAAAAAAAGAAAAGGGGTTGATTTTTGCACGTTTTTCTAAAATTCAGCGAGATGCGAAAGGGTTAACAAAGCATAGGTAGCAGCGCTGTATGATCTCCGTTCACGATTTTACCATTCAAGACAACTGCGCGTCGTCGATTCGCTGACACGACTTCGAAGTAGCGTACATTCTCGGTATACCACGGAGAAAGAACAAACAGAGAAGGACAGGAGAAGAGGGGAAGACTTGAATATTTCGCGAACGCAAGCGTGCAGAAAGTTTGCAACGGGGAACGAGCACGTGTGCGCGAATGCGCACGCAAGGGTGGAAGTCCGTTGACGTGGCGGAAATGAAGACGAGATGGTATGACGGATAAAGCCCTTCAAAAACTCGCTGCTACATCGGTAACAGAAAAAGAACCGCTTTTCGAAAGAGGACGACGCGGAAATTGAATAACGTCCTCACATTTACCGATTTCGCCGGGAACTATGAGCGTTTCGCGAGCATCTACGATCGGCAGCGATCGGTGAGACGTGATTTTACACCGAAATTTACGTAGCTAGCTCGGATCTGGTGGTGAAATAACGTTTATCGTGGTTGCTGTCGTTTTTCAATATGTTCAGTATATTGTACGCGAGTCAGTCTGATAAGCGAGCAGCGCGAAGACTTCTGACTATGAGATGGATCGCTGCGCGGTTCGATCAAACGATCCTCTGATAATTTGACATTCCGCTGCGGAATAGTCTACAAGTTTCCTGATAATGGAAAACACGTAAAGTGATTTTGTTTTGGTACATTTGGATATTGTTGGAGTGAAAGTGAGAGCGAGGGTGAAGGAGAGAAAGAGAGGGCCGCATTGGCTGCGGCCAATGTGAGAGAGTTGGTGCGAATGGCCCGGAAAGGAAGAACGAATGGAAGACGATCGTGCGTGGCGTGTTTGTTATGTTTAGACAACATGGGTTGTCAAGCCGATCGCGGCGTGTGTGAGTGTGTATGTGTGCGCGGAGAAAAGTAGGAAGAGTGTGAGGTGTGTGAGTGTGTGAATAAAAGGAGAAGCATCGAGCCGGAAGAGAACGAATCGGAGCGGCGGCGAAAAGAAAAGAGAAGCGGATTTATAGGAGAACAGCACCGGCGTCGCGTGGGGTTACTTCTATGAGAATAAACGCAAAAGTATTTAACAAAATCCCACAATATGTCGACGTTTCAAAGAGCTACGACGTACTAAAATGATAACGTCAATTCTTTGTACGTATTTGCGAAAATGCTAAACAAGATTTATCGCGGTTCCAGAAAAACGAGATGATCGCACTGAAAAATTGGAGATTTGAAAATCAGAGTTAAATGAGGATTCTTTAGGCTGATCTAGTGGCGTAATATCAAGAGAAACTTTGTTGCGCTTGGTCTCAAAGATGTTAAAAGGTGAAAAATTCGAGATTTGAGAATGCACGAAGGCTAGAGATTTGACATGATGAAGGCTTCTCCATCGAGAAATTCTCCTCCTATACCTCATTTTAGCTCAGCTGGCCACGGTCTTTTTAATCTTCCAGGGCTCTCTTCCTTCACGAATATCACACTACATTTTCGACTTACTTTTTCACGTACATTCACCCTTCTTCAAGCTATACCACCGGTTCGAAGACACCCCGTGTATAATCGCTTCAGCAGAGGGTTGCTGCATCCCTTGGTTACGGGACGACCAATTACAAGTAAGCCTTCTCTGGAAATTTTCAACTGGGAGAAAGTGGAAACAAGTATGGCTAACTTGTTTCGAGCAGAGCGGCTTGGTCACGTTTGTCAGTCAATAGGTTGATCATTCGATATTCTATTCACGTGACGGCACGTGACGTTCGCATTTTTTTTTTTCCTCTCCCTGGGCGGCATGCAGATTTTTCTCGATACTTCCACGTCGACGTCCATCCTGCGAGAGAAAAAAGAAACGCGGAGACCCCTCCGTTCCCTTTCCGCTTTTCTTCCTTTTTCCTCCGTCGCGTCGACACAGCGGAACGCAAAACGAATTTATAACTAGCGATATGACGATGATCGTGGCGGAGCCCTTGAGTCGAATTCATCAATTTTAATAGTCGCCCCTTCGTTCACCTTCGCCGAGCACCCCTGTTTCACGCGCCTTTGTTGCCTCGCGGTCTGTGCACCCTCGATCCTCGACCACTGCCTGATCCCTTCCTGGATAAAATATAATGGAATTTACGAGTCGCTGCGGTATCCTGACGCGGTGAAATATGCGCACGGTCGATGTGAAGAATCGAATGCACAGAGATACGAATGTTATTAACCCTTAAACCGGGGACGACGAGTAACGTCGTTGAAAAATGCTTCTACAGCGTGCAGGACGAGTTAGGTCGTCGCGGAACTTAGAAAATGGTACGCGCAAATTTAAACCTGACACATGGTTTGCTTTTTTTATAAAAAGGAGGGGTCGTTGTACATTTGTTGCGGCGCGCACAGAAGGCGTTTTTTGGCAAGTTAGCTCCGCAGTTAAAGGGTTAAGAGTATTGGCTGGAATATTAACACTCGATACCGCGTGAAATGCAGCAATGCTTGAAATGAGTGTCAATTTCTTTATTATTTCCATTATAGGTTTGTTTGCAAATGTAAATGTTACGAACCCACTGCCTTTCCCCCACACATTGTTATTAGATACTATTATAATATTATTATTAACATTATTATTATCATTACCAAACACCTTTATACCTATAAACCAAAAACGCCAAGCAACCGCCACAGGTAGGGGCGAAGTCGGGAAAAACCCATGGAGCGACGCTCGACTCCAGGCCCTTTTCCTGACCGTTGATTGGTCGGAAGCAAGGTGCCAAAACTAGTATAAAACCGGCAGATAGTCTAAAACAATACACCTAGAACGACACCCGTTCGAACTAAACATTAAATAAAACGACATCAAACACGTTTCTGGAATCTTACGCCTTTAACCAACCCGAAACGAAGGCGATCTCAACCGTTACGGCCCGTTCCGTAACAGTAAATATACTAATTTCATTTCTTAGATTGTAATAATTAGATGTTCAGTAATTTATTGACTTTTCTATTACAAGATCAATCTCACAGCACATTTCTGTGCATTTTCATTTTCCGTATTGGGTGTAATTAGCACAATGACCCCGCTGATAAGGTGTTAATTACCTGCCCCGACATTCTATCAGAATTACAATTCCACGTCCCCACCTCTCACCCAAGAATACATATTATATTCTACACAAAGACTCACCGGACTCTTTATGGGAAATTTAACTCCTTAAATCGTTTATGCACCAACGCGAACAAATTTTGCAATAATCTTAATTTTTTCCGGATTTCTTGTCTATCGTTTAAGCACTCTGTTCTAGCCGCTGTAAATAATCCTTAATACTTTTCTGTTTTCTCATTTTATTCTATTTTATTTTATTTCATTTATTTTTCTTTTTCTCTTCTTTGATTTTCTTCTTCATTCTGTACTGTACATTATGCTGTATACCAAAGGGTTCTTAAACCCGTCGATTAACGATCAAATAAATCAATAAATAAATACAATTAGGATTTTGCAAGGTTCTTAACTAGGTCTTTTTTCACAAAGTGTTTTGCGTAACCGAATCCTAACAACTTCGACCGACAAGTAACAATTAACTATAAAAATACGGTACCTCGGAAAAAAAACGTGGATCATCTTCACGTATAAAATAACGTCTCCTTTCGTGCTAACCAATTTCTATTCAAAATCCATTGCTTCAACTAACACACTTTCGAAAATCTTGAAAATGTTAATTTCTATTGGTCCCGCAATAATTCCCGTACCATCCTCTCCCCGACACTCCCTCCCTCTGCAAAATAACAATTCCCGCAGCATCAAACTACGAAATCTAGCAAGAAATTCTCGAAACTTTATCCATCAATTGCAGTACTTTCCAACTCTCGTCTTAGGCCTTCTCTTCCTTTCCTCGTCACGCAGTAAGTTAGGTACGCTCCTCGTTCCAGCGAGTGGCTCCTTCCCCGTTTCCCGCTATTGCCATCGCGAGAGCGCGGTGTAACTTAAATCCCTCGTCCTCCCTCCCGCCCCATTCCAAGTCAAGTCGTCCTTTATCCGTTCCCTTTATTCGCGCCCTTTCCCCAACTCGTCCACTGAAATATCATAAAAGTATGTATGGACGGAAGGCGCGCGCGCGCGCGGCCCGGCGGAGATTAAAAGTCACGGAGTCAGAGTCAGCAGACGGTGAAAGTGAGAAGTAGCACTTTTGTAGTTGCGCGTTCCGGAGGACGACGCGCGCGTGCAACGGCCGCGCGGAGGCGGTGAGAAAATTGAAGAGTTTCACGGGGCGGCCGGTGGAAGAGGAAGAAAGAGATCAAGAGGGTGGAAAGGGGAGAAAGACGGAAGAATGAGACAGCCGGAGAAAGAGAAAAGGAATATATACGCCATCTCTTTGCCACACTAACGGTGCTGGTGCAACTTTAAACTCCTCACTCTGTCTCTCTTCGTCGCGCGTATTCTCTCCTCCTCTTCCTCTTCGCCGCGCGAAGATTATAAAAATTACCCTCTCGTATCTGTTGAAAGTGTGTGGCGGGGTCGAGATTAAAAGTCGCGAGCAGGACGCGAGGAAGCGGAATTTCCGCTTTAGCAGTCGCCGGGCTGGGGAGGATAAGGAAACCGCGGAAACGAGCGGAAAACGAGAATACGTAAACAGAGAGAGAGAGAGAGCGGGGGTAAGTTTGAAATCGAGTTGCGCTCCGAGGATATCGAAAGGAAGTAAGAGGAGGATGTAAAAGGTAGTGGTGGTGTAGCGGAGAATTTGGAATTGGAGGAAGGATCGGGCGGGTAGGTGAACGAAATTGCGTACAGTGGAAATTGTAACGAAGGAAACGAAATTAGAGAGAGAGCGAGGACAATGAATTTCGAGAGACACCTTGGTGGCGGCGTTACGTTGAAACGAGATCAAAGATTAAGGAAACTACCGGCGACCGGATGTTGCTCTGGTGCTTCCACTGCTCGAGCTACTTCGTTTAGAAGATAGCGGGACCTGTTGATCTGGTCGAAGGTTTAAGGAAGCTAAATGGGTTAGAGGTGGAGTTCGTTGGTATTTCGGATTTTCTGACTTTACTTAATTTCAGTTGCTCGTTTGCGGAATTCGAAACTACGTATATTTTTGGAAAAGCTGGAGAAATGTGGAAATATTATAGATTTTGAAAATCTAACAACGACGTGGTTGTTGAACTGTTTAAAAACGTTCAAACTGAACGATGTATGTAATAAATTAAATACTGCCATATTGTTCTTAGTCCTGAATAAACGATATCGGATTCTTTTATTAACCCTTTGCACTCCAAGCATTTTTTGATAAGATTAGATAGCAATTTCAGTGTACTCTTGCAGTGAAACTTTTGAAAATATAAAGATTTGTTAAGAAAGAAAAGATTTTTAATATTTAAGTTGCATTATTTTAGTAATATTAAAAAACTTGAATTTTACATTTCTAAGTTCTCCAGAGTAATGAATGTCGCCTTTGGAGTGCAAAGGGTTAACAATTAATGTAATTACGATGTAACTACAGTTAAAATTTATTTGAAATATTACAGCTATTCTGTCAAATTCGCAATGCAATAAATAAGGATCATTTGAATTTCCTGCATATTTTTGTAAAACCTGGGAAAATCTAAAAACGACGTGGTTGTTGAACTGTTTAAAAACTTTCCATCTGGATTATATGTATAATAAATTAAATACCGTTATATTATCCTTATGCAACAATTCTTTAGTCCTGAATAAGAAATATCAGATTTTTTCAAGGAAGCAACAACGGGTCGACGTTGTAAGATTTATTAAAAAAAGTAGAAAAAAAAGAAAATGATAGATACAAACGACTACCTCTTTCGGTAGCCTTTGTCTATCTACCGCTGCGCTAGACCGTCCCACAGTAATTAATATAATTACGATGTAACTAGTATTAAAACTTATCTGAATTGTTACAGCTACTCTAACAAATTCTTCTGTCACTTGAATTTCCTGCTTGCAACTCCGGCACAATTACGCGCACTTAAAGAAAAGGTAGACGAAATATCAGCAAGTGGTTACTGTAAATCGAAAAGTGGAAACTGTATCGTAGGTTTATTTCTTGACGAATCGATATCGCATCAAAGTTCGACTCCGGAGGCGAGTGTACAAAATCATGGAATTGGGCGCAATATAAGGGTACGGTGCAGAAACCACTAAAGCGAAACGCGGAGGTCGCGCTTAGCATAGATATGAATTTCATACTCGTGGCTTTTGCACCGCGATACGAGAAATTCCTCCGTGTCTGAAAGATCGAGAAGATTCGCAAATAGAATATCTTCAACTTTCACCCTAGAATATTGTACTCTCTTAAGGGAGTCTTCTGCCCCCCAGAGCACTGAAAAAAAGAGCTGATTCTTTATTACCTCCTTGCTCGAATATCTACCGAAGATGACTCTTTCAAAATTTCCTTACATTTGAATTTTCCAGGAAAAACATCCACTATTTTTCATTCGGCCAATCTTACAGCCATTATTTCACACTGATTGTTTTATCGAAGATTAATACTTTGTAAAGCTGATTCCTTATCTCCTTGGTCGAATACTACCGAAGATGACTCTTTCAAATTTTCCTTATACAGAATCTTACAGCAACTGTTTTATCGAAGATTAATACTTTACGACAATGAATAGAAAAATTGCATAATAGTAAATTTCGTTTAACGAGTTTTTTTCTTTATTTCTATTAACGACAAACGGTACATCATGATTTTTTCACAAACGACATTTTTTTGCAATTTATCGTGGCTATAATCCAGGTGTTCCCAAAGTTTTGTCGAGGTGGGCCAAATTGTAAATTCGAAAATACTTGCCGGGCCATTAACCCCTTAACCTATGATTTCTTTTCTGACTGTGCATCTAAGCGTCAGCCATTTTCTGTTTTAGTACTGTATCAGGCAAGAAAAGCTAATCTGTCACAGATTAATTACATTTAGCAATCCTCAGTTTTACAAATGCAAACGAAAACTAGGATTACAATGAATTTTTCTCACTAATATAACTGTTTTTCTCACATCTTCGCCACAATCTCTGCCACGAGTCTGACACGTTGTCATACGTTAAGGGGTTAAGACAATTACGGCCATTGGCCGTTAAAACTGAACAATTTTTAATTATAAATGTTGCAACCTGCCTTCGGTGCTTCCCCTTCATTCAATAACTATCTATATAACTAAACTCCTCAACAACTTGAACACGAACACCTCTTAACATTTATTAACAAGCGTACAAGTATCTCAGTCAGTCTCGGATAAGAACAGAGACTGCTGAATCCATATTCCCCGGTCGGTAAGGTCCGACCGTCTTTTTGGTCCGAGCACCAGTAGGCCATGAGCATATACACTGTGCTCGCAACAATATGATAAAATTTATTTATTTTTTTAGAAATGGCGGGCCGCACATTGGGAACCCCTGCTATAATCCATTTAAAAAACTACTACAGTGACTTCTGTTAAATAAACAAGTTCTTCAGTGCCTGTCCTGTTCCAGAAAATTTGCATTCCGTCTCTTTTGAAATGTCAAGGCCCGTCATATCCCTTTCATAACTCACCGATGAGCCGCAGTTCGAAACGCTATCTTACCTTGTAATTACCGCGCGATGAAACTAACGAGCGACAGATATAATAATAGAAAGCCAACAGAAAATTTTCAATCTAGACGGTAACATTTTATTAATCACGCTTTTCAATACGTTTCAATACATCCTCCGCCGCGTTTTCGTTTCATCTGACCGCGCGGGCTCCTGCGTGCAATAATTCGACGCAAAGGTACAGAGAGAGAGAGAGAGAAGGGGATATTTAAATACGGGAGGAAAAGAACAAAACACCGCCGAACGTTCGAGATTAAATACTCGTTAGGATAATTAAAAGTTGAATGGAGGAGTGAAAAACGGGGGGATAGCCGTGGTGTGCTGCACGTTTGTATACGAAGGAGTCAGTTAATCCACCGACAAGCAATATCGGAGCAGAGTTGATAATGAGCTTCCCCATTGACGCACGATGTTGCCGATCATTACTCTTGCCTACAGATATCTATCGATGATCCCGCGCTAACTAGGCAGCCTGCTGATACCTAAAGCGCGTTCCTCATTTGCCATTCATTCACGAAAATAGGTTACTCACAATTGCGACAACCTCCATCCTCGTTCGCGACATGGTGTACTATAGAAAAGGGTTACACGAAGGGAGAGATAAGCGTTTAATACGTGATTAAATCTGTAGTAGACTTGTGAAAGGAAGGGTCCTTTGGAAATCGGGGAACAGTGCTTTTTCAGAAAGTTTCTGTTCATGAATTGTCGTTGATTTTGAGGTTTAATTTGAACTGGAAATTAGAATTTTTCTGTGGAATTTGGAAACGCCAGTTTTTGGTATCTTTGAGGAGAATACTGTACAGAAGGTAAACTAAAGTCAATTATTTCAGAATATTGCTCCTTGAATTTTGGACATAATGAAAATCGCCACTTTCTCAAATTTTGTTTCGCAGATTGTCGCCAATTTTAGTGTTTTAAAAAAAAATAATATTTAATTGAAATTAGAAGTTACAATTTTTCTGTGAAACTTAGAAATGCCATTTTTCAATATTTTTAAGGAGAGTACTATGCAAAAGAGAAACCAAAGTCAAATGTTTCGAAACATTTCTTGTTGAATTTTGGACACGATAAAAATCGCCACTTGCTCAGATACTATTTTAAGCGATTTTGCAACAAGTGTACTAATTTAACGAAACAAAAAAAGTTGACATAACGTTTTACCGCTTATTGTAAACAAACATGTTCTGGAACTGTTTAAACAGGGTAGCATAATCTCCCAGAACCGTTTCATCGTGGATTCACGTTCCGCCGAGCATAAATTAACCAAGAAGACGCACCAAGACTGTTTTCCAAGCTGATATATGTATGTATACATATAGAATGGTGGACTGCGTTACTTGGATAGTTGCCTGATTGCCTGAATTCGACGCGTTCTCTAAATCATAGAGTTGATCCCTCGTACGTGAAAATGTACGTTAACATCCCTGCAGCAAATTAATCACAAGCTGTGCCGCTGTCGGTGTACCATAAGTCTCGTGAATTTATTTAGCGTGCAGCATACGTTGGTTACTAAATTTTTGACGACATCGTTACTTACTCTTGCCATGCCAATTGTTGAAATTTTATACAACTGTTGCGTCATATTTATTCAACCGTCTGAGTTGAATAAACGTCTCCATTATTGCTGTTACGTCTCCATTATGGAGCTTAAGTTTGACAGAAAGGGTTTTCTTTCGGAGACTTATCGATCGATTTGTCACAATTTGATTTAGAGGCAATTTTGTCATGCTTATTTGGCTGTATATAAGATAGATGTATCTGTATGGTATGGACTTACAACAACCATGATATCTGCAGTCATTTTTCTTTTGTTTAAAATAAATTGGACAATTTTGTTACATATGCTGTTAGGCTATTTCTGGGAGAAAATTTTTGGGGTGATTCTACGAGCCAGAATAAGACGAAAGTGAAGAATGAAAAAATTGCGTTTGAGGCTTCGTTTTTTAGTTATTAACAATTAAAGATATCCCTGTGGTCGAGCAACCCTCACACACCAGCGTATATACGGCGGTCAAGGCACAGGAGCGCAGCGATTCTCAAAACAAACGACACAAGGCCGGCATCTTACTTCGTACAAGTCGTAGAGAAGTAGGCAGGACATTTGGCGCTGTAAACGACATCACCGACTTCTGGGGAACTCCCGTTTGCTTCACCACGACACAGGTGCACGTCGAAAAGTTCTTCAAATGTGTAATCGATCGTGTACTGTAAACGCAACGTACACTATGCACACTGCTTTACTTCGAACTGTCGTAAAAACACTATTTTCACAATTAAAGTAAATATATCATTGACTAAATCTTCCGGAAACACTTCTTCTTTTCTGTTTTTCGATTGTTCGATAAGAATAAAAGGTAAAAGTAAAGAGATGAAAAGTATAAATAAATCTGTATTTTGCAATTCTCTAGTTGAAACGTTATTTTTAAAAATCTGAAAAAGTATCGTTATATTCGTTGAAGATTATTTTATAACCGGCCGATTTATCAACGGGACCATTAAAGCTGTGTAGTACCCGATTACTTATTTGTGGTGAGTTTTCTCTGTCTTATAAATTTTTTGCATGCCATTCATTTGGAAATTAGTGTCGCAACGAGCCATTAAATATCATCTTGCGCCCCAATTCTCACATGTACTGTAGGAGGCCAAAGCTCACGAAGAAGTTTTTTGAATAAAATTTCAGCCCCCTACCTGAATTGGTTCGCAAGGCAACCTTTTATGTGTCATTTGGACTTTCATTTCCAAATGAATCGTATGCAAAAAATTTACATGTTTTAAAAATAAATTTCAGAGTATAATGTTTTTTCAGATGTTTAAAAATATTTGACCTACGCAACTGCAAAATAGGAATTTATTTGTAATTCCCGAATAATAAAAATAACTTTCTGTTAATAAAAAAAAAAGGTAGAGAAAGATCAAAGGTACAATTTTAAACATACGATTAATCATTTTGCATCGAAAATTACAATTTTTATATTTTTAGCTAAATTTTAGCGAATCTATTGCAGATGGATTGCTAAGGTTCTCTTCACAGACGGGAACTTATTCGCACTATGTTAAATTACACT
>NW_017100242.1:4314522-4315771 GCF_001263275.1 Habropoda laboriosa
TCCTAAAATTTAAAATACAATATTTTTTCAGATTTACAAAAACGTTTTATTCAGAAAACTGCAAAATAAAAGTTTATTTATAATCTTGGAATAGTAAAAATAGCTTTCTGTATTAAAAACTAATTATTTGCAAAGCACAAACTCTCCCGATGAAAAGAAACAGAAAATCATGTTCATCCGATCAATAGTTTCGGAGATGAGAATTTCTAAATACGGTAAGGACACGTGAAAATCGGAAAAAGATTATCAGCGTAATAGTTTCCGTTCCGAATCACCGGTCCCAATCAACTCTGTTCATTCACCCATGTAAGAACAACCGGATTATCAGAAATCCTGTCCTATACCTTATTTACAATTCCATACCTTATTTACATTTAGTTTTCATTCCAACCACTACGAATGTAGTAATCTTATTCTACGCTGAATCGGTAACGTTGGAAGCGACACTAAAATGGTAAGGGGACTCCCGGAGTCCTTAAGCCATAGAACAAAAAAAAACGACATTGAGAGTTGTCTATCCTCTATCTTGCCTGTGTGTAAACACTAAACGGACGTTCAAGTCGACGCAGACTAATAGCGAACTTTCGAGTTCGGACGTTTCGAGAAACCACGTAAACATAAATATCGACCGAACGCCATCGATCAGTTAGTTAGCTGTCAGTCGGACCACGGCGCTCGCGACACATTCTCTAGCCTATACGCAAAATCTAACCCCAGTGTAAAAGTGTAAACTAATTGTTTAAATTAAGTTGTAATAAATACATTCGTAATTACGGTATCCATACCGGTACACGATTGTGAACGTTGTAAACAGTGTAAGTTAGTCTATAAGGTTAAAGTTAACGATTAAGAAACTATTCTGCTTTTTCGTCGGTTCGATGTAAACCTATCTTTAACAACTTTCTACAAACTTCAGTTTCTTCGTTACGATATAACGCTTCAGCGTGAATCCGTGAAGAACGAAGGATGGTCGCTGGAAATCGAAATTCTCTTCCATGGAATGATCGCTTCCGATCGTCGTCAAATACATATTACTGTTCTGAGTAGGCCACGCTAACAGAACTTTGATTACGGTACAGGCAGGGAGTAAAGGGAGAGAGAGCAGCATGAAGGATACGGGACGTACACACGTTCGAAACAGAAATTTAATTTTCGCGTACATTCCCTTTGTCTGCGTGCACCGTGGAAAACTTGGTCGCGTACGGGCCTCAGGAATTTTACAAAAGCAAATCGATGCGAAACAACGACA
>NW_017100242.1:4315795-4317071 GCF_001263275.1 Habropoda laboriosa
GATAGGGAATCCACGTTTGTCCTCGAAAGAATGCGCGCTGGGGAATTTCCTGGTATCGCGCGCGCGCGAATTATTGTGTTTTCGTTCAACTTGTCCGTAACACGGAGAAGGGGTTGTTTTTAATAAGGGGAAAACTTACGAGTAGGGAAATTTATCGGTAGCATCGGCTAGTTTAAATCGCAGGTTAACGGAACAGTTTATTATCGTTACATTTTTACCCTTGACATGAGAATCTTTAGTGTATCTTCATGTAACGGATGGTTCAGAACGAGTGCACATAACCTATAAAAATAACATTCTATTTTCGATCCTCCAATGGTTGCAACGATTTTTAATCTTAAGTAAAAGCTTTACTGCTGCAAAAAATGAAATCACTAACTCGATACGAAGTGACTTTTGAGAAATTGAAATGAAAAACAAAATTTTTCAGAAATTTAATTTAAAGTCTTAGTTTTACGTGATACAGATCTAGAATAAATTTAGTACAAAAATTCTTTATTTGTTACATTATGATTTGGTCTGTAATTCCGAGTAATTTTTATGTTTCTTCATTGTAAAGTGAAAATGAACAGCTTTTTCACTTACAGTTAACGTGTTTTGCCACTGTACTCGCGATGAAATATCTGTTCTCTGGAATTGAAAGGAAGTATTAACATGATGTTAACACGAAAGGTGTTTGGTCTCATAGTTACCATAATCTTCGAACTTAAATTCTTTATTTACAGCTTGTGGGGACTGCACAGCGTTGGAATAAACATAATAATAAAATGAATAAACATTCCTATGAATTTCTATGAAATCATTACGAATCGCTGCATAAATAACCAGGTCGTTTGCTCTGTTTGCTTTCAGATGCGCCATCCGATCCAAATGAAACCCGCGGACAGCGAAAACAGAAGCGGTGAGTAAAAATTCAGAGAAACTTTTCAATTCCGTCGCTGTTCTCTTCTTTTCTATTTGAATATCAATCTATTTGTACGTGTGTTGTTTTAACTTTTTCTCGGGTCAGTTTAATTATTCGCCATCTTGGTCCGCTTCCTGAGACATAAAGATATATTAGGAAAAACAGGAAGCGAATAATTTAGCGTATTACGACAGAATTATTATTAAAATTGCTGCAAATTTGACGGGGAAAAAGTTGATTTTAAACTGTAAATGATGATTTTAAGGTAAAATCGTAAAATATGGAATTAGGTATCGAATATACCTGAAATAGGATTTTTGAATTTCAAAAAATTCGAAAAAATTATGAGCTGCTAAATACAGAACTCAGAGA
>NW_017100242.1:4317100-4332830 GCF_001263275.1 Habropoda laboriosa
TGAAAATATTATTGAATTTATAATTATTGAAAATACAGAATATTGGTCAATTGGCAAAAAAATTGTTCTCTACATTCTCCAGTAGGATACTATCCATTAATAATCAAATTATGCGTCACATGACAAGAATTTCAACCCATTAGTTACCGAACCGAGTCTCGCAAAGCAAGAATTTCTAATGAAAATCCTGAAAGCAAATGTAGCTCGACGAAAAGTGGAGAAGAAAAGAGCCACAGAGAGGTATACGAATAAGAACGACACGGATACACGCTCGTTTCTTCGTTATTATATCTTCGAGCCTTCCCTTTCTTCTTCACTTTTCCTGAAACAGCTCATCGTTGCCCTCACTCGTTACTCCACAACTCGATTATACCTTCTTTGACTACGCAATCTCGACAACCCCTCAATTCAGCCAATTAATTAGTACTTAATGAACAAGCTTTGAACTGCATTCTCCGTCGTCTTCGTTGTCTCTCAGACGTAGACAACGAGAACCTAAGATGGATCACCGAAAACGCCCAGGGATGGGGAAGCCGCATCTCGTTCTGCCGTCTCGGAGCACAATTTTATACATATTTTCGTTCGAGTTTATACCAACGACCGCGATTGCTTCTAGCTCTAGACAAGATAATCGTGATTTTTCATTGATAATACTATCAACCCTCTCGCTACGGCAGATTTTAACGCGTGACGTGGGTGACCGATGGTAAATTTTTAACCATCGCTGCAAAATTTGTCACTTTAGCCGTATCGTTTTGAAATTCAGTTCGTTAAGTTAAGATGGAAGTGCGTGAAGGATGAAATCAAGTATTAAATTAAGGTGGAACTGCGCAAAACGGCTCCAAATTTTCAAAACGCCTATAGGCGCCAATAGCGATGAAAGGGTTGAATTGTCCTATCAGTAATGTTGTTATTTATCCTATTTTATAATAGATGAACATCAGTAGGAGTTCCCTTAACGCCGGACAACACCTAATATCGGACATTAGTTATATCTGCAATAATTGAAACGCTACTGAGCCGTTATTCTGCGTATCTCCTAGAGGAGATAAAAGGAATGAAAATCAGTTTTCTACGCGTTTCAGTCGCGAGTGCACAGGTAGAGAGATTTATTTAGGAAAAACCTTAAGCGTTCGGTGCTAGGGGAACTCCCCCTACCTATTTTATTAACCCTTTTACTATTTGGTAAATAATTAATTGGTAATAATTAACGAATGGAATTTCGGAAGTGACGTGGTGTAAAAGTAATTATCACACTAAGGTTACTTAACAGAAATATATATTTATTTAAATCAGATAACGCTTAAACTATTTTTAATTCATAGGCGACACGATGCATGTAGAAAGGATGTCCACGATAAACTTTTTCGGGACTCCCTTAAGTAGCCCCTTTTTCCCTGGGAAAGTCCCAGGAAGTGGGGGCGCGGGCCTGCATTGCCAAGGCGATACTCTTGTCCTCGAGGACGAAGAAACCCGGAGATGTTTGGAAAACATCTCTCGACTCTTCGCCTCGAGGGCCAAGAGTCGCCCAGGCCTAGGTACGTAGGCCCCCCGTGGCGATCGCCACAGAATGTATTATAATTAAAATATATTTATCAATACATGTATGTACTGTAAGGCGCCGTGCGACGCGCCTAGGCAGCGACCGCAGGACCCGAGCCGCAGGGGCACCTAGACAAGGAGCAGCGCAGGCTGCACCCCCACCCTAAGGCTTGCACGGTCCTAACGGCCGAAGAACCATATAAAAACGGATAAAGGGCAGAGGCCCACACAATATCGTACATAGCCATCGACGAGTGAACCGACGTTATTAAGCGCCTGTAATTCTTTACTCTTACAGTACGATTTATTTCTACGTTAGTTTCGATAAATTTCATCCATTTTTTAGCAGATACTGAATATGAATTTTGAAGGTAGTAGATATTGATTTCTTAGCATAAGCAAGTAGCAAAATTTGCTGCTCTCCTATGGTAAAAAGATCTTCGAGTGCAAAGGGTTAATTGTGATGGACATACGGTGCAAGAAAAATATAAAACCCCTTGAATTAAGGGATGATAGGTATATGTTTCTCGATTTCGAAAAGTCGATATTTTAAACGACACGAAGAAGAAAGAATTCCACGGAAACATGCGAGTTCTTTTGGAAATTATCGCGGCGCAAATGCGCGCAATAAAAATTCAGCCATCGTGCGGCTTAGGCGAGGGGATGGTCGCAATAAAAAGGGACAGATCTGCGTGAACAACGAAAGGTGAACGCTAATGAAATATTAATGACACCCGTCACGTGCTGCAGCTCCAGCTGGACCAGAGATTGCGCTCATTTTTTCGAATTCACCGAGCCTTTTTTCTTCCTGAAACGCGGTATAGAAACTGCGTGGTTGTAACTGTTACCCCGCGTGACGTGGAATCACGTAAATTGGCAAGTAAACGCATTTTTCAGATGAAGAGATTGAACACGTCTCGTGTAGTTTTTATACGAGCAGTTCGGAATAGTAAGGTGCTACACGCTGCGAAACTCTATTTTGTATCGCGAAAGATACTATTTATTGCGGTTGTTTCTTATCAATATCACAAATGTTTAATACTTGGGATATCACCAGTTAAATAATCAAATTTGGAAAATATATTTATGAATAGAAAAAGGAAAAAAGATAAACTTATTTAACACACACTCTGTGCTGAAGCATTTTAAGCTATTTTTTTGTACGCCTCGAACGCTTGTTTTTGTTTCTTATTTCGGGTTCTTTCTGATTAAATCTGATTTTCTATGCCAAATTTTATATTTATCACTTTATTTAGTATGTTTGGAAAAGGTAAGCGACTGTTTGTGATTCATATGCACTGTGTGGTACAAAATGTGTTAAAAGAGTAGAACTTAACTGGACTACACTTTCTAAAGCCATTCTGTCAGAAAGAACTCTAAACTCAGCGTAGGGTGGGCGTAAAATTCACTAAAACGTGTCTATGTTAATACAAGTCTATATCCGCGTTATCGGAGCGTCGTTCGCAAAAAGTGTGCTTCGAGGGTCTCGCGAAGACGCGTCGTCCTGCCGATCCCTGTCCACCCCTACGCGAACAGGCCCAGGGAAAGACCCAAAGGGGCGGAGTCACCCCCACCGAGCGCGCTGGGCCTTGCTTCAAGGTGCTCGCTTCACCGTCTCCGGGACGGATTTTCTCACAATTCTGTATATTTTCTTTCATAAAACATCCACAGAAAGATAAATTCTCAAAAATTGTATAATTCACACGATCGTAGATTACTGTCGTTTATTTTAACAAATAAAATACTTTTATAACGTAAAAATTCATTTATTGCAAGAAAATGAAAAAGTGTTCATCTTCACTGAAGAATCGGTCAGTCCTCACTCGCCTGACTATAATTATTCTTGTTGATGGCGCACAAGCTAAACGCTTTTAGGGATGGTTCCGATAGGGGGCACGTCGAATAAGCGACCTCTGTCACGTCTAGCTGATCGAGAGAGAGAGAGAAAAGAGAAAAGAAAAAATAAAGAGGGCGAAGAAAGAAGGAAGAGAAGCTGGCAAAGAGGCGCACGAAGAAAGTGAAAGCTTTATTTATACCTGTGACATTCTGTTTATTTTAGCTGACACCGCCTCTCCCGTAAGTAACGACACACTCCGTCACGTGCTACACTTCATCCACGTTCCATCCATTCTTAAGATCGTTCTGTGTGGTTACGTCATCTCTCGGTGAACTGTCGTCCCGATAGTCGAATTACAATCGATAGTCGAGTTACGACGTATCGATCAGTCTAGCCCTTTGAAGTAGCCGCGAACGTTATCGTGTCCCCGAAATACGGGCGCAAGTATTTTCGACGAGAGAAATGAAAGAATTTCAGAGAAAAAGGTAGACAGATTTACAGGTGGTTATATTTTTGAGAAATTTAAACACAAGGTTTGCTAATTTCTTAGTGCAATGTAGCTACTGAACCTTTGCGTAAAATATCTACCGAAGAAAAGAAATTAGAAATGAAAGTGTAAGATTCGTGAAGATAGAGAAATTTAGAGGTGATTATGTTTGAAAAATTTGAACGCAAGGTTGCTAATTTTTTATTGCAATGTAGCTATTGAATTTTTGCGTAAAACAACATTTACCGAAGAAAAGAAATTAGAAATAAATGTGTAAGACTGATGAAATTCTACAAAAGATCGTACATAGGTGTATCAGATTGAATTAAAATGTACAAACAGCGCTTGCTTAATTTTTTGAAAAAGAAAAACCAACTGTCTCGTAAAACACGACCTTTGGAAACATCAAAAATTCGAAGGATTCATTAACTAACCGAGCCTACCGCAATTGCCTAACGAAGTGAAACACGCTCAAAGAGTCGTTTATTAAAACAGAGCAAAAGTACTGACATAAATTGCAGTCTGGCTTGTCTCACCGAGGTAATCGTAATTACATCATTCTCGCGCAACGTCAAGAATTGCATTACTCATAATTCGCGGAGATTAAGTATTATGGAAATGTTCCTGTTATAATCTATTTCGCGAAGGCATCGTGGAAGGCGCAATTTCAACTCGCTAACCCTTTCGCTGTAACGAGCCAACTGTTTTTGCAATTAAAGACACCGTTGATGAAATGGAAATGAAGCTGACTGTTTTTGTGTCAGCATATTTGTATGCGGAAGTATTATATTTCAATGTTTAATGTAATTAATCCACGAGGATATTGCAAAATTATTTTCATGTTAGAATAACAGGGAAAAAGTCGGTATATTGACGATAACAGAATGTGACAGATTCTGGTCAAGATGCGATAAAAACAGTCGTTTCAGTAACGAAAATTCTAATTTTCCTTTTAATTCATAAAACTGAAGATTACCAAATTTTATTAATCTACCCGACTAGAATTTCAGTTAGGCAGATATTAGGTCCGCATTAAGCTAGCCTAATTTGCCTGTTAGGCCCACATGCGGTATGTAACGCGGAATATTCGCGACTACCTAATTCGGAAAGCCGCTATCCAATGAGGCCCATATTAGAATAGCTTTATTAGGCTGACATTGGGAGACATTAATGAAATCTCACGAGGAATACCTCATCAAGACACTGTATGGATTAAATTGTAAAAACTTTCGCGAGCGTACGTCCGACACTGAGATGTCTGTAAATATTCCTACATATAAGTTTGAGAGCCATCCCCATTTCAGCCACGTATGGCAACTGTTAGGAATGCCCAACCTAAGCGTGCGCTCGGCCACCCCCATTTGGGCCACGTATGGCAACTGTTAGGAATGCCCAACTTAGGCATGCATCATTCCTTCCGAATTAGGACCTAATGCGGTAACGATTAGACTTGCAGCATTTAGGTATGCCTAACTGAAATTCTAGTCGGGTATAATACATTAGCTTTTCTTTCTTAATATAGCACCAAAATAGTAAATAGGTGACGTTTAGACAGATAGTCAGGAAAAGGAATCATACGTGAAGGGGTTAAGTATCACTGATGTGATAAAAATTTTCAAAATTAATTTCACCGAAGGTTCTCCACATTTTCTATTAAAATATGAACCTACACACAGCTATTCTTCTTCAAAATAATTTTTCTCACAAATTACAAATTT
The DNA here is from genome assembly GCF_001263275.1 of Habropoda laboriosa. Lineage (NCBI taxonomy): Eukaryota > Metazoa > Arthropoda > Insecta > Hymenoptera > Apidae > Habropoda > Habropoda laboriosa. Next base: position 4,322,685 of record NW_017100242.1, read on the forward strand.
CGTGTTTCCAGCTTCATTTTTGCGACAACGAAGCTTCTTGCGAGAATATTTCGTTCGACACTTTCTTTTCGATTGCACCATGATGTCCGGTAAACTTAGTACACAAACCATAAAAACGTTCAATTCTACTATATCGCAAACAATCCACGTTATCTCATACATACCCAATTCCTAAAAAGTTTCTCGTCCAACCTCCTTCTACGTCGACAAACGCATATCGATTTCACGAGCGACGCGGTAATTCCTGTCGTTTATCGAACTCTAATTTCGGAATTGCGGCTTTGTGAAATATCAGCGTCTGTCGGCCATCGACGTAGCAATTGCGGCGAAATAAATCATGAGGGAGAGGATCGATTTCGGCATGGACATGGAACGTGGACAATATCGCGAAGCGTTTGTCGCTGCTGCTTACGGGATCAGGAAACACGAAGGAGAAACGTAGCCGTTCGCGGTTAAGCGTTACGAGTCAGATAAGCTTTATCTTATCGAGCCGGGCCCGAAACACTTCGAACTCAGTTATGCACTTGTGTATATGCGCGAACACCGCGGTGGTTTATTAGAAACATACTGTGTCGTATACCTTGCGTCGGTTCGCAAACTTGCATCGCGATGAAAAAATTTGTATACTTTTTAACGAGGTGCGAAGAACGTCGATGGATGAGATTCGGTTTATCGCTTTGATTCGGTGCGTGGACTGATTGAAAACTTGGTTTCCTGTCGATTGATGTTCGGAATAAGATTGACTGGAATTTCGGAAGAGGAGAAGAATCTTAGAAGAATTACAGTACATTCTTCACAACTGTCAGACCGCAAGGAAGCTAAACCTGACACTCGTAGAATCAGGGACTACGTTTTCGAGCCTCGCGACCGTCTTTGTAATTTGCCGAACGTAGACAACCACAGCGAATAAAAGATAAGCATGAAACGTAAGTCGAGGCAACCCAGCGATTTAAATATCAACTTTTTTAATTTTACGATTTTTTATCCCGAAATTTTTCTTAACATATTGATGAGATTTTTCTCATGAAAATGATATCAAACACGATATAATTTGAACAACATTTACTTATTAACACGTTCACTGTCACACCAGATTTACAGGTTGCTGTTAGGCGGCCACAAGACAATACATTTTAAGCATAGGATTATAGTATTATGCTTTATAATTATTTTTTTTCAATTGAAAATAATGTCTAGCTAGCTATGACGTTCAAAATTTTTAGTTAACAACATTTATTTTATTTTAATTATTCTAAACATTTGAGGCACTCCAGTCACTGATGACCACCATGACCATATCGAGGAAACAATAACACTAACACGTTACCCAGATTATCCAAAAATTGAAGAAGTTACTTTTAAAATTGAACATTCTACGGTGTTTCGAGAGATTTGATAATCATAGTCGAACCTTAAACGAACGTTCAAACGAAGAAAATTTTCCAAAAATCATTTCGTACGTTATTAATCGATAAAACAAAAATTCATTGTTGAAAAATAAATATTTCCTGAAAATCTTCATCTTCCATACAAGATTCAAGATTTTCCCTAATTAAGAGTAATTTCAAAAGATTATCTGTATAAGCTATTATTTCAATACGCGATGCACTGACTCTAGTATTTACTAAAATTCAAAAATTCTCGTATAAATTCCGAAAATAGATTATTAATTACGGTAAACTACTGAGACGGTTTAATTAAGGGTGGGCATGGTGCTGCTTTAGTTTGAAATGATTTATAAACACATAATTAACAGAGGAAAAACCGTGAAACGGCAAAACGTCTACATTCTAATTGTTATAACATGTAAACAGAACTTTAAATTTAGTGTAAACAGAAAAAATATATAATACAATTTATTTCACGGTATTGCAACAAATAAACGTTGAATCAATATTTAATTCGTATAAAAACAATTATTTAACGTAATAATTTTACCTTCACTATGGCTATTTTAAATTTACGACCAAGGGTCAACCTGATTTCTAATCCTTACGAACTTTAAATTCAGTCTAAACTGAGAAAATATATAATACAATTTATTTCACGGTATTGCAACAAATAAACGTTGAATCAATATTTAATTCGTATAAAAACAATTATTTAACGTAATAATTTTACCTTCACTATGGCTATTTTTAATCTACGACCACAGGTCAACCTGATTTCTAATCCTTACGAACTTTAAATTCAGTCTAAACTGAGAAAATATATAATACAATTTATTTCATGGTATTGCAACAAACAAACGTTGAATAGATTCTTAATTCGTATAGAAACATTTATTTAAAATAATAATTTCACCTTCACTATGGCTATTTTAAATTTACGACCAAGGGTCAACCTGATTTTTAATCCTCCGAACTTGATTTCACAACGAGAAAGTAATAAGATCGTTGAAACGTACTTATTTGTCAAAGAAACTTGCAAAAATGTATAAATAATAATATGTAATGTTTTAACAAATTTTTGGAAGTATAAATTAATAATAAAATTGTGAAAATTAATAAATTATACGTTATTATAACATTAATAGAATTATGACTAAACCGAAGTTCGAAGTCGAGTATTTAAAGTCTGATATTACGTGCCTAGCGAGTGCCGGTAATTGTTAAAATTTGTTTAATAATTAGTAATAGAAATTCTAATTGATTCTAATGTATACAAGTGTTACAAGAAGGCTGAGTGTGTACAGGGTGGACATAGGCTAGCTAGTAGCCCCCGACCACTCTATTCACATCTCAGAACCTTCAGGTCAAAATACGCCGCGAAGTGTCTATGGCCCAGTATAAAGGGTGAATAAATTCGCGGGACATCAGCGGGTCCTTATATACCTGCGGTACCCTCTCCCCAAAGTCATTAGCAAAATCGTCGGTTAGGTCAGGCGGGAATCGACTATTTTTCGCGGGAAACCGATTACTTTTCGCGGGAAATTTCTGTTCTTAATTTATTACTTGCAACAATCTATTATAACGCTACATAGAATCATTTATACGTTTCTATAACTTTCTTCAATGGATAACTACGTTTCAATGTCCTCGTTACTTACTGGTGGTTTAATTAATTTGCTAAGGATTAAAAATCAGGTTGACCTGTGGTCGTAGATTAAAAATAACCATAGTACAGCTAAATTTATCGTGTTAAATAATTCTTTTTACACGAATGAAAAATGTATTCAACGTTTGTTTGTTATAATATCGTGAAATGTATTATTTGTGCAGTTCTGTGCATTTTCTGTGCAGTTCAATCTAATTTACTTAAATTTACATTGCGAGACAGTATACTGTAACAAGTAGTAACAAGCAAACGTTGAATAAATTCCTAATTCGTATTAAAAAAATTATTTAACACAATAATTTCAGCTTTATTATGATTATTCTTGATAAATGACCACAGGTCAACTTGATTTTTAATCCCTACGAAATTAATTTAACCACGAGTAAGTAACGAGAACGCTAAAACGTATGTTTCCATTGAAGAATATTGTAAAAACGTATAAATTGTTATATCCAATGTTATAACAAATTGTTATAAATTTATACCAAAAAATTGTGAGAATTAATAAATTATACGTTATTATAACATTACAATAGAATGCGAAATAGAATTACGAAAGAATCGGCGATTTTCTGCGAAAAACGAAGGATTTCCCGCGAAAAGTGACCGATTCCCGCGAGAAATTATCGATTTCCCGCGAAAAGTGATCGATCTCCCGCGAAAAGTAGTCCGTTTCCCGCGAAAAGAAGGTTTCCCGCCTGACCTAACCGACGATTTTGCTAATGACTTTGGGGAGAGGGTACCGAGGGTATATAAGGACCCGCCGATGTCCCGCGAAATCATTTACCCTTTATACTGGGCCCTAGACACTTCGCGGCGTATTTTGACCTGAAGGTTCTGAGATGTGAATAGAGTGGTCGGGGGCTACTAGCTAGCCTATGTCCACCCTGTACACACTCAGCCTTCTTGTAACACTTGTATACATTAGAATCAATTAGAATTTCTATTACTAATTATTAAACAAATTTTAACAATTACCGGCACTCGCTAGGCACGTAATATCAGACTTTAAATACTCGACTTCGAACTTCGGTTTAGTCATAATTCTATTAATGTTATAATAACGTATAATTTATTAATTTTCACAATTTTATTATTAATTTATACTTCCAAAAATTTGTTAAAACATTACATATTATTATTTATACATTTTTGCAAGTTTCTTTGACAAATAAGTACGTTTCAACGATCTTATTACTTTCTCGTTGTGAAATCAAGTTCGGAGGATTAAAAATCAGGTTGACCCTTGGTCGTAAATTTAAAATAGCCATAGTGAAGGTGAAATTATTATTTTAAATAAATGTTTCTATACGAATTAAGAATCTATTCAACGTTTGTTTGTTGCAATACCATGAAATAAATTGTATTATATATTTTCTCAGTTTCGACTGAATTTAAAGTTCGTAAGGATTAGAAATCAGGTTGACCTGTGGTCGTAGATTAAAAATAGCCATAGTGAAGGTAAAACTATTACGTTAAATAATTGTTTTTAGACGAATTAAATATTGATTTAACGTTTATTTGTTGCAATACCGTGAAATAAATTGTATTATATATTTTTTCTGTTTACACTGAATTTAAAGTTCGTAAGGATTAGAAATCAGGTTGACCTGTGGTCGTAGATTAAAAATAGCCATAGTGAAGGTAAAATTATTACCTTAAATAATTGTTTTTATACGAATTAAATATTGAGTCAACGTTTATTTGTTGCAATACCGTGAAATAAATTGTATTATATATTTTCTCAGTTTAGACTGAATTTAAAGTTCGTAAGGATTAGAAATCAGGTTGACCTGTGGTCGTAGATTAAAAATAGCCATAGTGAAGGTAAAATTATTACCTTAAATAATTGTTTTTATACGAATTAAATATTGAGTCAACGTTTATTTGTTGCAATACCGTGAAATAAATTGTATTATATATTTTTTCTGTTTACACTAAATTTAAAGTTCTGTTTACATGTTATAACAATTAGAATGTAGACGTTTTGCCGTTTCACGGTTTTTCCTCTGTTAATTATGTGTTTATAAATCATTTCAAACTAAAGCAGCACCATGCCCACCCTTAATTAAACCGTCTCAGTAGTTTACCGTAATTAATAATCTATTTTCGGAATTTATACGAGAATTTTTGAATTTTAGTAAATACTAGAGTCAGTGCATCGCGTATTGAAATAATAGCTTATACAGATAATCTTTTGAAATTACTCTTAATTAGGGAAAATCTTGAATCTTGTATGGAAGATGAAGATTTTCAGGAAATATTTATTTTTCAACAATGAATTTTTGTTTTATCGATTAATAACGTACGAAATGATTTTTGGAAAATTTTCTTCGTTTGAACGTTCGTTTAAGGTTCGACTATGATTATCAAATCTCTCGAAACACCGTAGAATGTTCAATTTTAAAAGTAACTTCTTCAATTTTTGGATAATCTGGGTAACGTGTTAGTGTTGACGATACACTTTCGAGTATAGACGTTAAAGTTCATAGAGTGGTCGGGGGCTACTAGCTAGCCTATGTCCACCCTGTACACACTCAGCCTTCTTGTAACACTTGTATACATTAGAATCAATTAGAATTTCAATACAATAGACTGAATAACAATTCATTTTAACTAATACCTATTAGAAATTTTTTTTTTTTTTACGTGGGGGTAGGCCGCCTCTATGTGATAAACAATTGGCAACCAAACGGTGGCTCGCTAAAGCGATATATTATGAAATTAAATTAATCACTCAATAAGTTTTAACGTTAGATTGTTTCCTCGATATGGCCATGGTGGTCATCAGTGACTGGAGTGCCTCAAATGTTTAGAATAATTAAAATAAAATAAATGTTGTCAACTAAAAATTTTGAACGTCATAGCTAGCTAGACATTATTTTCAATTGAAAAATAAAAATTATTAAGCATAATACTATAATCCTATGCTTGAAATGTATTTTCTTGTGGCCGCCTGACAGCAACCTGTAAATCTGGCGCGACAGTGAACGTGTTAATAAGTAAATGTTCAAATTATATCGTGTTTGATATCATTTTCATGAGAAAAATCTCACCAACATGTTAAAAAAAATTCCAGATGAAGAAAGTAAAATTAAAGAAATTATATTTTTCTATTATGATTTGTCGAGCCGTGAAATCTCGACGCCTTGTACACTCAATCAAGAGAGTTTACACTAGCAAAAAGGTATTGCGTCCATACGGAGAGCTTCGGCAGGGAGTATTCGGCACTCAAAGGGTTTAAATAGAGGGAGGGAGAATGAAAGTGGCGTGGAAAGATGAGGTGGCTGCATTTGGCGCCTTGTACACTCAATCAAGAGAGTTTACACTAGCAAAAAGGTATTGCGTCCATACGGAAAGCTTCGGCAGGGAGTATTCGGCACTGAAAGGGTTTAAATAGAGGGAGGGAGAATGAAAGTGGCGTGGAAAGATGAGGTGGCTGCATTTGGAGATTTGATACGAAAGAAGGAGAAGGTTAGTTTGGTAATTAAGAAGTCAACACAGTGGATGGTAAAATTATGTCTAAGCTAACGTCGTTCGATTATGGTTTTACTGAAGGTACGCACGTCTGACAGTCGTAGATCCTTCAGACCTGTTTTACAATCCTTTCAATATGAAATGTTCCATAGAGAACATACTAAATTATATCCTAAGCCAGTTAGGTTCTTTGATCATCGAACCTGTTCTCTATAAATTGCATCGAACGGACGTGTCAGTATTTTCTACAAAAATTTGCGTTTCAGAATCAGCTACATGTGTGATAAGTAGACTACAGATTTTTATGCAAATTCATATTTTCACAAATGTAATTAAAAAAAATAGAAGCTAGATAGGCAATTGTTTTAAACACGTACTATATTTCATTCTACATTCTATATGTCATTATTTGCATTCTGTGCATTTTATCTTCAAATTTTCCATAAATGCATAAAAATCGTCAGTCCAGCGATAACTGATAAAGTATGTTAAAATTTTGAAGGCTCATCGACGAGCCACGAATGATTACACACATAGTCCTCGCTTAACACTTTCACCGGCAGCCGAAAAATCGTAAAAGGCACGTCCTGTGTCACCGTTTTATAGTCTCAGGCCAGACATGTACACACAGAAACGCCGCCTCCGTATTCAACGGAGGATTCGTGGGTGGTAGAGAGTCGTCCATCGCACAGAGGGACATCAACTTTTGATGTCGCAGCGGTGACGGATCGATACATACACCGTCGGACATTCTCTGTCGACGATGCTTCGACGACGGCAGGAAACACACGGTATATCGCCTATGGCAAGTTACGAAGTCCACCATCCTTTAACCGAAGTGGCCTTCCAATGGTCGTGTGCCACTGGTCCGTTGGCTCCCGGCGTTAGCCATACATCGATTCGTCCATGAAAGCATACCTTGTGGTTCCCAGTAATCGTGCGGCATTGGTTTGTCCACGTTAGCCTATTCGTCGGTCCCCACTGTGTTAGCCATACACCAGTTCATCGAATCCTGCACTGCAATTCCAATTTAACCACGAACCTAAGGTCACACCATTGTGCTTGCAGTTCTCGATTTTCTATTGTTTGGCGAAATTTCATTTTGCTGGGAATTTTTATTAGGAAACTATGTTAACGTTTTTACGTTTATATTTTCGTGATTTAGGTTCACTGTGCAGTGATTAAAATTTGAAGGGATTTAGCTCGAATTTTATGCAATCCAAACTTAACCGAAATCTAAGGTCACGCCATTGTGATGTTCTCGCAGCCATAAAACACTATTTTTGATTAATTTATTATTCCTTCTTGATTTTCTATTGTTTAAAGAAATTGCATTTTGCCTGAAATTTTCGTATTAACGAAGTCAAAAAAAATAACGTCTTTCCATTTATTTCCTCGTGATTTAGGTACGTTCACTGTGCGATGCTTAAAATTCGACCAGATTCGACTCTGATAATCTTCTTTTCACATCGTTACATCGTATTACTCAAATACACTTCAAGAAAACTGACGATATCCAAATATCAACAATTTAGTCGAATGACCAGCCTTCTCTTAAGCATGATTCACAAAAGAGTCAACATGATAAGCGATGTCTTCCAAATTCCTTTGAAACAAATTAGTCAGCGTGTACCTTCCAAAGTAAAGTCCAAATCCTCAACATCGATTTATTCGACCCGTCAAAAAAATATCTCGATTAAAAACAGAAAACATAAGAAATTTTAACTTCCAATTCGAATATGTGCTACAGCACACTTCTACACCGATGTCTGTTACATATTTGAAACTCTCTATATTCAAGGGATGACACAGTCGTTAACGTGTCAGTCAACATCTCTCCCTAACAACGTTCTTTATCTTCGTCTGGAAACGAGTTCGAACTTTCGCCCCAGTTTTCAGGATCGTTTCGCGTATAATCGCGCGGAAGTTTCTAAAACGCGCTTCTAAAACAACACGCACGGCCTCGCGTTCTCTGTAGATCTGTCGTTAACGAGACTTTATTCAGGTTTTCGTCCCGCTTGAATATGCATCGAGCAAGCACGGCCCGCGAAAAAGTAGATCACAAGGATCAGCGGGTAAATAGAGCCAACTTTCTCGCAAGTTCGCCGCCGTACCAAATTGTTCCGTCGAGGAAATCGGCGTTACCGTCCATTGAAAGTTTACCCACGGAATAATATGGGACTTGGAAATTAAGTTTATTCGCGTGCATTAAAGGGGAACGATTTTAAATCTCGCTTGGCGCCGGGAAGCCGTTTAATTACACGTTTTAAGCAAAGATCGTTTTGTCTTTGTACAGATATGTATGTATGCCGAGTGGAAAGGATATTTGCATAGTGTTCCTTTCGTTTTGGTTATTTCGAGGCTGATCGTTGGGTATACGAGTGGGTTACTTCTTAAAGGAACAATAGAAATTTTGAAATTTTCATTTTGGAAGCTTTCGTTTAGAAGTTTTCATTTAGAAATTTTAATCAGAAGTTTAGGCGAATTTACAAGTGATCGGGAAAGAGAAATTGGGAATGTTGGATCCCGGGGGATGGAACGTGTACAACACTTTATCAAATCTGAACAAGAGTCTAAACACGTTGTGAATCGTACAAAGATATGGAAAATAATGAGTGCCGGCACTTTTGAGGTTGTTACATATATAGGGGTTGGAAAAGGGCGTGGAAGGGACTAGAGAGGGGTTGAGGTAAAAGGTCTAGGAAAGTGGCAAAGGTTCTAGGTGACTATGAACTGACTGCAAAATATTTGGAAGAAACGAGTGTTCGCGATGCGCTGGCGTTTACGAATCGCAATGTGCTTATTGCGAAACCGATAATTGTCCCTCTTTTCAGTCAGACCATTTAACCCTTTCGCGACGGCGGAACTAGCCATCAGTACGCCAGTAACGAACGGGTCGTCGTGCCATTAGTGCACACCATACACATTAAGAGTGTCTCGCGTTTTTCGAGCTCTCAGTGTGTACGTGTAAAATCTTAGAGGATTTCGTTGGAACAAACGAAAACGCCTTGTCCTGTATTTTAACATAAATCTTCACTTTGAGTTGTTGAGGCGCGAGCCAATGCGACGCGCTTAGTGGATGCCGGATATAACCGGCGCTAGCCATGTGAAGCATTTAGTGGATGCCGGATATAACCGGCGCTAGTCGCGAAAGGGTTAAGGAATCTACTCGGGATAGGGGACTCGGGTAGTGCTCGGAAGATTGACTATTAATGCACAACAGTTGCTGTTAAAACTATGTATTTGTGAACGAACGCGAACAGAGCGCGAAATTTCTAAGCTTACCGATCGGAAAATTGTATGTCGTGTAGTGTTCGCTATTTTATAAACTACGTGTGTGTTGTGATTGGTGGTGTGAAGCTGTCGTAGGTGGTGGGTGTGGTGATTGGTTTTTTCGGTGTGTTTGGAGTGTGTCTGGTGGTGGTGCGAAAGTGGGGAATTTGTTCTTACATTTGTTACATTGCTTGTCGAAGGTCTGTTTATTATCTTAGGTCATGTGGTGTTCAGGTGTGAGAGGCGACGAGTTTTTGTGTGTCGTAAAGTAATTTCCGTGCCGGCTAAGACCTCGCTTTTTTGGACGTGCTGGTCTATCGGGAATACCGATGTATTGTT
>NW_017100242.1:4332998-4333712 GCF_001263275.1 Habropoda laboriosa
TGGAGTGGTAGGTTTCTTTGTCGGTGAGCGTTGAATGTATCGAGTCACTATTCTTGATCTTCAAGATCACCAGAAGTGCTCGAATATATTTTAACCCTTTGTCGTATAAAAACGAGTCAGACTCGAGCCACAGATTTTGGTCAATATCATTTTATTTCCAATTTTCGATTTAATTCGTAAAACTGAAGATTGCCGAATTTAACTAACCTTATAATTCAATTAAATAGCCGGCGCTTGGATGCATAGTCAGGGGAAGAAATCGTACGTCAAAGGGTTAATAAGCTTTTTTGCAAAAAATATCGGCGATCTTGAATACTTAAAAAATTATTACTTCCGCCGTGTCCTTCCTTCGAGTCTATTCAAGTTACGCCTGGCGTTCTTGGTCTTTAAAAATAGAACTAGGGTCTCGTTTGAAGTATTTTCCAGTACCATTGAGAACAAAGGATATATTTAAGTGTTCAGGTTGTACCGTATGCATGGAAGGTAATCGGGACAAATAATTAAAATCACCGCTTGTACGGAGCACTGTGACCTATTGCAAACCGACGATTCGTGTCGTCGCATTTATTATTTGCACGTTCTATTTGGTTCGCGTGGAAAAACAGTAATACATTAACATATGGATGCAGGAATGGTGCAATTTTGCTACGACCTCGTAACATTATTATTATACATCAGCGTAATAAATGACGAATTTTTGAAACCCTTTATGTA
>NW_017100242.1:4333863-4349934 GCF_001263275.1 Habropoda laboriosa
CTTTAAAAGTATTGTATGTACTTAGTTCTTTTTTTTTTTTTTATTTAGATTCCCAAGATTGTTCCGTCATTCCCAAAAGCTTATTTTCTGCAGAAAAATTTCTAACAATCGACCAGTATTTTTTCAAATAAGTTTATATGGTAGAACTGCGTCAAAACTGAAATGAAATTTTTAACGTTGAATATTGTCCTTCGTATTGATAAAAATATGCATATATTTTTAGCACTTATTTTAAAAGGACTATTTTTTCTTCTTGAAAATAATCCAAGAATCAAATTGGTATCCCTCAACTATCTAAAAATATTTAGGGTGAAAGTGTGATACACACGTCAGCCTACTTTACTCGATTCTTCAACAAAATTTTAACATTTAACAGATTTCAGATTTCTCATTTCAAACTACAGAAATTATTAAGATACTTCTGTTCAAGTATACAGCGACTTTTGCTGATATACAGAAACAATTATACACGCCAATTTATTTTCCATTAATGACTCTAATTTCTGCGAAAGAAACATAATTTGCCACATTCAACTCTAGTTATTCTACTGCTAATATCTACTAATTTATTTTCTAATTTCCGAAGGAGGAAAATAATTCACCTTTAGCTCCGTTAATATCTCGCAAACCGTTCAACATAGGAGACCAACATTTCCATCAGAAGTGACGTTCACACGGCTTCGAATAAATGTGCCGAGTTCGAAGAGGAAAGAAAAAACAAATTGGTGGCCTAGTGGTGAAAAAGTATGCGATTTGACGTGGAATGGCGGCTCGTATCGCGGAGTCAAGCAGATGCTTACCGACGCGTAACGGAAGTACGTAACATACGTTTCCGATTCGCCTGACGACAATGGACACCATTAACGGCGCGCGATACGGCCGCATTTCTACGATCTCCCGGCGAACGCGTGAACGAAGATACACGGCTTCGCGGATTTGATTCGAATGCATTTGGCATTCGCTCGAGACGGAATACCAAGAAACCACGCAGATACTTCTACGGACTGGAATACGAGGACTGGCTACCGATTCGATCGCGGCGAAACATCGGTATGATCTCGTGTTAACAATTCCGCCGGTGCTTCTCGCCACGTTCACGGAAATTTAATTGATTTTCAGTGTTATCGTACAGGGTGGACCTGTGAAGATTTCACCTCCTTGCACAATCTCTCCGAAATTACGCGACTAAGAGAATTCTAATTCTACGATTCTATGAAAATTCTAATTCTGCGATTATCTCGTTCTAAGATCGTCACTTTTACTTGTGACTAACCTCTATGAATAGCAGAGTGTTTTCTGTATGTTAGTCCGTATTTTCCAAGTTGAATAATAAAAAATTCGACATACATATAAAATATTCAGTACTCAAAATATATTAAAATATAATTTTCACGTATAATTTTTAAATAGATTTTTCCAAGCTTAGCCGAGACTGTCATGATGTAGGGTAATTTCGGGAAAGACGGACCAGGCAAGTATTTCCTACGTTATCCGCCAGATACGGAAGAAAATACACCGAGAGCCACGCTCGATCGCTTTCCGTAAAACAAATGTAAAACAAAAGAATACAGACGCGTTCCACATGTGGCGGATAACGTAGGAAATACTTGTCTGGTCCATCTCTCCCGGAACTACCCCAATTAATTTCATTCTGACGTACGTGATATTTCGCTATTTTCCTTATTTAAAAACGCAACGTACTGTCGTATACATCTCTCCTATCTTTCATTAGTTTTTAGTCATCCTGCCTCCTTTCCTTAACTGTAAACAAATCCGCATCATCCTAGCGTTAGTCACCCCGAAATCTAGACCTCCACATCATCCTTTACTTTTACTCATCGCTGAACCTAGACCTCACCGCCTCTCCCTACATTGACCCCTGAGACCAACCCCTACTCTCGTACTTACCGAACCTATATCTAGAAACCTTTTCCGTCGAAACAGCAGATTTTTGTCTAGTGGTCTTCACGCACCGAACGTCACCGAACTGTCTAATAAAGTCGAATAGTACTACGCGCAGAATAGCTCCCTTATTTCGCCCCAGTTCCCGTCAGGCTCTCCTACCGCGTACCTATTGAATATAATAAACCAACGCAAGGAATCGCGAGCCACGGAATACAACAGCACCCCGTTGGAAATTTTGTTCTTACAAGTGCCCCTCTGTTTCCCCGTCGTCATTGCTAAAAATGAACTTTTTCAGTTTGAAATGCAATAGCGTGCGTCTTACCCAAGTGTCGTAACAAAAAGTTGCCACTACGAAATGAAAAATCATTAACCGTTATCTCGTCCCGTTTAATTCGAGTTTCAGTTAAATTCAGCTTATTTCGACGCTTTCTGCGTCAAACTGCCGAGATTTAATCGTACCGGCGTGTTTTTTGATTTATGAAAAAGCTGTGCATTCTTGAATAGAGGGGAGTTTTTTTAAAGTGCTTCTGTGAGGGGGAAATGTAAATTTTGTATAATTATACGCGTTTACTAATTAAAAATTGACGAGAAAGATTCACGAGAAAGAACTAAATTTCAAACATTTCAAAGCGCAGTTTTAATTAGCAGAATGGGCCGAAGGATGCTCTAGAGCTGTCGACACGGTGAATGAAATCATTAAGCGAAATAAAGCGAGATATTGTGTTTTTACATCTTTTTTTATCAGAAAATTATTGGATAAGTACTGGTTAATTATTATAGCAAATAAAGCTGAAATTCTGTACAGAAGCTACTTGGTACGCTTTGTATAAGATTTAATTAAATACTAGACGCAGGATTTGGGGAAAGAATAAAGAAAGTTTAAAAAAACATACTAAGACACGAAAAATATATTTCTGTATGTATAGGAAATTAATAAACAGTTTCTCGAAGAAAGAAAAAGCATTGTTTATATAAAATGAAAGAGAAAGTCCGAACATAGAAAAAAAAAAAACTATACTTCTAGCATTTTCTCCATATACACCGGTATTCGTTCGTCATCATTCTACATATCCATAAAACGCCAACGAACAAACATCTATAAATGAAACACCAATGACCGATTAAACGCCCATACGCGAAATATAAATAAAAACTCAACGTTTATAAACGACACATTAACATTCGCCATTCAAAGCATCAAAGAAACATCAATATTCATACTTGATACATCAGCTACTTTAGTTGATGGAAATCGACATCCATATAGAGATACGTACGTACATATATGTATAAACAATCAGCACCGATACACAGCACACCACAAACGACAAATTCAAAGTGATCTATAAATGAAGTTGTATACCGAAGAAAAACAGGGTATAAATAAAGAAAACATCGAGGGAAAGATTGACATTCACAAAGGAAACACGAGAAGACCGGTGTGCGCGTAAAACGGCTGCAGGCGTTACGGTTCGCTTTGGTCCGGTAGGAAGTGACGCATTCAGAAACGAGACGCATCATCGCAGTCTTTACAAGTGGCTTCGGCGTTAGAAAAGCGGGCTGTACCAGCGAACGCGGGCCTTGCTACCAAGGCAGAATGATGCAGAGCAGCAGCAGATTGGAACCGAGCCAAATATTTATATACAACGAGCTCGACAACGCGTACACACTGTTGCTTCACTATTTACCAGCATTATATTATACCAGGTATTTAATGAGTGTCGCGTAATAAAATCGCGCCGCTCGTTGAACCAGTAAGTATCTCGTACGTTTGGTAGAACGTTGGCGAAAAGAGACGGTTTGCAATACACTGCAACGGAAACTGCTCGTTGCCAAATTTTATTGTACGTCGAAGGGAAACAGGGCGGAGAGATGACGGAAGGATTTGTATGGATCCCTAAATACCTTGATATACACGCGTCGGCCATTCATTGATCTTGGACAACGGCAATGAGAGAACTACATATATATTGTATGCAGATGTTATTTTCGCACGGTTTACTTTGTGGTATAATACATTGGAGGACAGAATATGTACGAATATTAATGTAAAAACCGAAGAAAAATTTGAGGACCTCAACGAGGAATCGAACTCACGACCTCAGGTTTGGCAAGCTGGGACGCTGCTCACTACGCCAATGCGCCCTCGTAATTTTTTGGCGTTCTTGCTCCTATAGGTTTAGTATGGAAGGTACTGATCTCACGTTAGAAATTTTGATAGAATTGAATGTGGTTAAGGAAGTCTATGGAATTAAACTGCTTTGATTTCTTTGAAACTTTGCACGTTTGATTTTCGGTGTTTTTTTTTTTTTTTACGAGGATCGAGGGTGGAGAGATGGAGAGTATTAAAATGCGTATTTCGCGGAACGTATTAATAGGTGAAACGCAGCGTTATTGTTGACGCGTTTTTAATTCACAGCGAATACCACTGATTCGAATGCATTCTCCCTTATATCCGGTCACAGGGAAAACTTTTCAAGCGTCATTAATTATTTCATGCATTGAAAATCCATTTGGCGTTGCAGAGCTGGAAGGTCAGGTAATCACAGATACATGCGATATCAACAGGCTTATTCATAGTAATCCGTCTCGATTTTATTCACGACAGAGTGTTGATGACTTTAATTAGTTTAATCAATTATTTACCTCGAACGTATGTGGGAATATAGAATTAGCATGCTTGAAGATAATTATGTTTGCCACTGCCGTTGAAGTTGTCAATGTGGAATTATCTAATAAACACGAATCCTTACAGTGAAGTTCTCCGAGGCTGAGTTCCATTTTTTAAAAAATGTACGTTTTAAAAATTGTTTTTTCTCAAAGATAAGTTTAAGTATATTATTCCTAATGTTTTGGGTTTTGTTACGGGTTGGTTTACGATTCTGATATTTTCAAAAATGCACAATTTTAAAAGGCTACTGCAAACATTGAAATTTGTCCGACAGTAGAATTGTAATTATGCTGACAATATTAACAGGGAAGAAAAATACAGCCTTATTCTAATCTCAATCGTTAATTATTTTTGTTCCAGGTAAGTGATTTAAACTCTAAGAATGTGTAGAATTTTCCTAAAACCTCAGTGGTAAGTATACTGTCGCAGTACTTGCAGATGTTGCAATATTAAAATACCATGATATTGTATAGATAAACTGTTGATCATGTTTTACAAAAATACTAGAAACATTCAAGTAATAGAAATTTTGATTACACCGTGAAATTATGGTAATGTTTTTAATTGAAATTAAACTATTGTGAAATATGCTATTTTGGGAATATCTTTTACTTTATACATGCCTGATTTCTAATGTAACAATAATTTCAAATAAAATTTAACGTAAACGTGATTTAACAAACGAAGTAAATCACTTGAACCAAAACATTCTTCAATAGCACCTTAACCAAAATTAATGCTTTGTATGCTAATAAGGATAACAGTTACGAACAATATTTCACAGAAATGAACAGGAGAATTTGTATAATACTTTGATCTACATATTTACTGTGCTAATACGTGAGCAGTTTTCATAAATATCTTTTGTTCCATAGTAAAACAGGATCAGTCGAAGAATGCATCAGGCGATCTTGTTATAGTACGGTTACGCGTTTGACCCCGACATAATATTTATAAGGTAGCTTATCCGAAAAAAGCTTCCAAATGTCCGAGGTAATCTGGTTCTTCGTTCCTAACCATGCTACTTCCATCGTCGTAACGAGAATAGTTTCCAAATGCGACGTGCTCCTTGATGGTCTCTCCGTCTAGATATAAATACGGGTTCTTCGAGAGAAATTGAAGACTAACGACAGGCAAATCCCTAAAAATTGCAGGATCTCTTTGAAAAACAAAAGAACGGAAACTTTTTTGGTTCATTTCTCTACTGTACTCTCAAAATTTTGTCAATTATGTTACAGTACTTTTACATGATAAAAATTTCAATTTTCTTCGAGTAAATTGAGCAATACGTACTCAGAATTTTAGTTAAGTTAAAAAATCGAAAGATCGAAAGCACGTGAAATGGTTTAATGAAAATTCTAATTCGAATAATTATGTACTATGGATCAGCTTTGAAATTTTGCCTGAAATACAGCCAGAGATATTGCAATTAATCATAGTACCGTTGTGTAGTTAAGAATGCAGGTACGAGTTGACTATGTAACTAAAATTGATTAGAGTAGCGGTACATGTTGTGATAGAAACGTTGACAAACGGTTAAATATCCCTCGAGTAACTATATATTCGACTGTTTGCGCGTAAGGTTATCATATTTTGGCGGAAAATTAATACGGTAATCAACTGTAACATGGTTTTGCAACTAAACATGTACGTATGTAGATATAATTTGAATGTACAATTAAAATCATGCATATTTCATTGCATCAAATTACCTTGCTAAATCTCACATAAACATATAAAAACCTTTTGGATCGTGCCCCGAAACATTCGAATCCCTCCTCTGGCATGATAGTCAACGAAATTCTGAAAAAAAAAGTATAATATAAACAGGTACATACTTCAAATAAAAAAGGAACAGGTAAAAATGCTTTTAATTTTTCTTTCTTCAATGGATATAAATTATTGGGTGTACAAATCAATTCGATGCCTTTTTTCACAAACTTCAATATTTATTCACGAAGCAAGCAATTTTAAGCTTCAAAATAATCTCCATTATCTTGCATGAGCTTTGTCTATTTATCAGATAACCGACGAATTTTCCCTCTGAAAAAGTATGCCCGTTTTTGTTCTATAAACGAGCGAAGGGTTTGCGAAAAAAGGCGCCGAATTAATTTGCGCGCCTAATATACGCTAAATCGAACTGAACTCGGGAAAATACTCGATAATTTATCGCCCACAATGGTGATTTCTCGACTGTATCGACGACAAGATGACGAATGCAACATAATTTTCTAATTGCCCCCTAAATTATTCAAATTTCCACGTTGGAAAACACTGTCCTAGCATTTGGTACCAGATTTTGCCGGACAAGTTTGTCTGTTTGCTCTACGAAATTCTCGAGCACGGAAGAGAAGATTGCGTTTTAATAAATTTGACAGGGTGCAGCTTGGGCATTTAAATGTCGTAAGACGCGTCGCGTGGGTAGCAATTAATATAACAGTTGGCAGAAGAACCGCGAATTTCGTCCAAGAATTCTGTCGTGCAACAATATATGCGTGAGATGTAATAAAGGAAAAGTCGGCCAAAGGGAAAGATGACTCAAGCGTAGCACCAAATCACGATAATACGGCATCCGTTGACAGATCGGTTTATTATGATTGAAAAGCACCGGGTTGCGAGGTGTGCCAAACACAATGGCAGGTTCGTTTAGACGACCGGGGCAAACATATAATTCGACAGAGCGCGTTAATTGTGGCAATTAGTCAAAAGCCGCGACGAAGATGGGGATTAATTTATTACGCTCAACTTTACCGATACCACTCAACTATTATCGCCTCTCTTTTCGTCCATTTAGCGCTCTTGCTTCGAGTATTGTCCCCCGGGGATTAATCGTGGCTTATCATGAATTATTTCTTATTTTTGTCGCGTTAGGGGAAGTGTCAACGTTGTTTGCTTTGACAATCAGCAAATTGAAAAATAAATAATTACCTAAGTGAACACATTTGAATTTTGCAAATCCGTAATTGAGTATTTCTAAAGTTAGAAATTTCGTAACATAAACATAGAATTTATTTTATATTTTTAAATATTACTATTGCATTCGTAAAATTCGTTAATTTCTCCTGCAGCATTCTCATTTGCACGCATAATCGAAGAAAATTTTACCCAAAAGGCGTAACTGTAAATTGAAAATTAATCAACTAATTAATTACACATAATTAAAGTGGAAAATGAAAGAAGAGGATGTTACGCAACGAGAACGGTGCAATATTTAATTTCACAGTTGTCCCTGAAATGAAACAAAGTATTTGGCAAAAAAGAAATGAAAGAAACAGCGTTAAAACATACCTGAAAAAAGAAACAATCTACTGGGTAATAAAGAAAGGTGAAAAAATAGACTGCTAACTGAAGCGTAGAATAGTGCACGCTTCTAAAATGAATTCATTCGCGGGGTTCGTCCACGCGAAGAATCCCCGGAGTGTCGTCCAGGCCAGACGCGAGGCTTGATAAAATCTACCTAAAAGGTTATTACCGTTCTTACTCAAGGAATAGCCGTGCTATTTCTATGTTAAGAAGCCCCCCCTGAAAGGAGATCCTACTAAGAAAACAAATGCGCCCATGAATAATGCAACACGCGAGTTGTCTGTTCCTTCTTTCGCCTGCATCTATGCACTTGAGTCATTGCTTATCCGTGTTGTACAGCTGAACGTTCGCAATCGGTGCCAAACTGTACGCGTTTCATACGCACTGTTCACTGGTCATCGTTCAACTGCGATCTTCGAATATATTCCATGGCTGGTGTATACGTTGTTTTCGAATATTCAGATAGGGGATCGGAGACGATTTGAAAATTGATCGATATCGAATGGTAATTTGCGATATCGTCGACGGCTGGTGTATACGTTGTTTTCGAATATTCAGAGGATAGGGGATCGGAGACGATTTGAAAATTGATCGATATCGAATGGTAATTTGCGATATCGTCGATCGTTGGTAAATTTTTCGCTGCGACACGCTTGAGAGGAAAAGTGCTCGGTGTGCATTTGACGAAACAGTTATTATTCGACGCTGGTACGAAAATCTGTTGAAAACATCGAGCTGAAAAAATACCAAGTGTGCAGTCTCGTAAAATGTATCATTTTCCTGAGATAAACATTTCGTCCGAAATGATTTCAGAATTTATATTTTTATTGTGTAATTCGTATATTTGTCGATAATTAGAATAATGAAATTTAATATTCTTCAGGTGCTCAAAAGTATTAATTGTCTCTGTAGCATCTCACCAAATATTTAGAAAAAGTTCGAAAATAGATTAAAAGCGATTTTACCGAATTACTGAAAAGTGCACACATACAACGAAACTTCTTCAAAGTTCAGGAACACTGAAAATTATGGCGACGATAAATGGATACGTCATAAAACACTCTGTATTCTACGAATTTATCGTTGTAAACAGCACGTAAAATACGTCCCGCAACAATATAGCTTTCGCTTTATCGAAAGGAAAAGAAGGGGTTGCGACAAAGGCAATTCCGCGATGGGCAAATCCCTCTCCTAATCCACGGAATGATCAAATTTATTCGATCTTCCGAGACGACTTGTAGATTCGATAGACACGGAAGAATGGACAGTTACGAGGGCATCATGATCGGAAATTCAAATAAAAATCGTCTCTGTCGGCCGGTATCCAATGGGCCGAGACGTCTCGAGCAAATTGCAGCCGCGTAATCGCACGGATCCTCGTCGATAATGCCTCACTCCGATGATGACGATGTAAGCGATACGCGCGGCCGTGTATAAATAATGCATCATCGGCGACGTTCGATAGGGACAAGCCACAAATATCCATGAAAGTTCGATGTCAACGATGACCTCGTGCCCTCCGTGAATCGACCAGTAGTCATCGGCCGCGGTCGTATACCTGTCTTTCCTCCGTTGTTTCATTGCCCCTCTTGCGTGGAACTTACAACAGTAGAGGGGAACTTATTCCAGTGTTTTAAATTGTATTTTAACACGTTCGGGACGGCGACGAAATTCAGGAGACACTCGCTTATAGCCGATTTTATCGAAGTGTTTATCATCGTTAACCCTTTCGCTACGGTAGATTTTAACGCGTAACGTGAATGACTGACTGGGTAAATTTTTAACCACGACTGCAAAATTTGTTATTTTGACCGTATCGTTCTGAAAAAAATTGCAATTTGTCGGAATCGCGAAGAAAATAACGAAGGTCCCTTTTGAGCACGTAATGAAAATTTAAAAAATAGGTTTCGTAGATTTGTGCCAATTACATATCCGGTACGATTGAGAATTTTCAAGACAGAGAATAGTTCGGACCCGTGTCTACCGATAACGACCGAGGTGAGACGAGGCAATCGTTATTTTATAGAAGAGATAAAGAAGCCGAGATTGAGTCCGGTGCATCGTGAAATTTCGCGTATGCTGAAGAATCCGTGCCCTCCGAAGTATTGTCCTGGCGTTGAAATCGGAAAGACGAAGGATCGCGCGAGGAAAGCGAGGGAAGGGAAAAGGAGAAAAGTGACGAGGCTGAAGAATTGTTCACGTGCTCGTAAATTTTAAATTGCCGCTTGTCCTGTGTACGATTACTGTTCTTCGTTAAATAACACGCAAAAGTGGTTCGTGGAAATAATTGAATTTATTCTGGTTTTTTATTCGGTCCTATAACATTTCCATTTAATTAGAAATTTTAGTTTAACCCTTTGTGACGCCGTGTGACTTAGAAGTGACTATTTCATGTCAAATGATTGTAGTAAATTTCCTATAATTATTCTAACTTTAAATAATATACGAATGCAGTTTTGTCTATCCTGGGAGAACTGGGGAGCGGGTGAGGTGACTCGTCGGTAGTTTTCCAAGTCAAGCTACCATTCCTCGCGACTAATGTTAAGATGGGTGACCGCCAACGAAAGAAAAAAAATTATATTTGTAATTTATGTATGTTTGAAATCGTATATACATACATAAGTATGTAGCAAGAAAACGGACGGTTGATGTATTTTAAATGACTTCTTGCGTCTCAAAAGGCATTGTAGGGATTAGCATGTTTTATAGGAGTGAGTTCGAAAGAAATGGAAAACGAATCGTGTATATTAGGTCATCCCATAAATAATTTCGCTTCTTATCTTGGTTCGATGTTCGTACACGTAAAAAAAAAATTTTTTTTTTTTATTTATCTTCCCTAGGCTTCATTTACAATCTGTAGAAGTACATTTGGTAAAGTTGTGTAACGTGTTGGAAGTCGTGGACCATGAAAGTATTATACTTTTCCATTGGTCCGTACCATGTTGCTGAATGATTAGATTTGGAAAAATAAAAATAGAAGAAATTAAAGAATTGAACTGGAAATTAATGTTACATCTACTATATTCTCCTGACCATTAGATTACCATCTACATATATATTTCATTTATTTATGGGATGACCTGATCCATCGAAAGATTCTAAATTACCATTATCCGGATAATTGTCAAAGTTATCAAATGATGCAGTATACACCAGACCATTTAATACTATTTTCATTCAATTTTCAACTTCTTGCATAACATTTCTTCTCAGTCAACGATACATAATCTTCCGTAATTTGTCTCTTTTCCTAAGTTATGCGGGATGTTTCATCAAACTTTATCACCTGAAATATTTCTGCCATATTCAACAACTCGTAAAAATGTT
Source organism: Habropoda laboriosa (assembly GCF_001263275.1). Lineage (NCBI taxonomy): Eukaryota > Metazoa > Arthropoda > Insecta > Hymenoptera > Apidae > Habropoda > Habropoda laboriosa. Next base: position 4,345,070 of record NW_017100242.1, read on the forward strand.
TCCCACAAAAATTGCGTAGCTTCATAGGGGCCGTCCTACAGTAACAATAGTTCCATTATGTTGCAAAGGGATAACGAGACACAAAAGTGAACGTTCGTTTTTTAAAATGAAATTTTATATTTCTTTCTTGTCGGTATAAACGGAACAAACGTTACTAATCAATGGGGAAAAAATAAATTTTCATACTTAAAACTGGAAATCACCCGTGTATCGAAGAACTTTCAATCGAAATCATCGATAGCGACGCAGAGCAACGAAAGTTGTCGGCAGACATACGCCAGCTGGTAAAATTAATCAACTGTGTTCGTGTACAGATAACGCTACTGTTGACAAATACAACAAAAACCTCGATATAGCATTTATCTAATTTTCGTGTTATTTATGACACTATTTTAAACGTCGTTTCCCTCGGAAGTTTGTACTTTCAGATATGCTTCAACGTCTTGATAAATATTTACTCATTGTCAATAGCCACGCAATTTTAGATTATTCTCTTTGCGAAAGGTTCGAAAATTGACTTTTTAATAGCACTCCATTTTTTTCTTCTTTTTGACACCGTAACGACAGCTCTTCACGGTTCGATAATTTATTAATGTACGTGCCAATTTAGCGAACAGCTGTGCCTATTGCATTTCAACGACGAATCCTTCATCAAGGCGAATTGATTTGCAAAAGCAACCTACCGTGTGCGGGGGGAAAGGAAAAACAGAAACGATCGTCGATTTATCGATGTTTTTTCGAGTGACACCGAGTAGGTACTTACTCAACGCGGATATTTCACTGGTCGTATTTTATTTGCCTTTAATGTTTACCTCAAAATGAAATTTTCCTTATAAGAACAATAAATATAATAATACAATGAAACACGTAAAATGTTTTTGAACAGTGATTTCAGAAATTTATTAAAAATTCACCGAGGAATCTCTTTGTTTAATTAGTTTCGATACAGAAAATTTTAGATTAGAATAATTTGACGAGTAAGAATTTGAAATCTTTTAAAATCTAATTACATAGTACGAGAAGAATTGATTGCATTACAGAAAAAAAAGAAACATGTAAGAAAATTACTATTCTTTAAAATTTATTTGTATACTTTGTAAAAATGACATTATTAAAATTATTAAAAAGGCACGCGATATTTGATGGTAAATGATAAATGTTAGTAGAAATAAGTTTCGTTAGGATAATCATCACATTATGTAAGTATCTAACTACCTTTGCTTTTTCTGCACAATTCCTTGCGTTGCAAGTAAAAAGATTTATTATTAGTCGTTAACTTTTGTCCAGTTTTTATACTTATAAAGCTAATGCAGTATCCTACGTGTAAATAACACGCTACAGTAATAACAGCCGCAATTCAAATATTGACAACAACTACAAAATAATTGCGTGAACAATTTGCATTGCTTATTGACACACCAAGGATAACTAATGACGTATCGTACTTCAATTGCTACGTTATTTATTGAAAGTTAATCGACGCGACGACATTTTTTGTTTGCGCATGGAATAAAAATGTATGAAGAGTGATTTTTAGATTTGTCGAAGTAAATATAAATAGCGATCTTTCTCGAGAATAACATTTCCTTGGAACGCCGAGCAACGTAACAAAAGTGAAATGCTGACCGAAAAAAAAAAAAAGAAAACATTTGCATTGTATGAGATAACCGCGTTGTAACTTTTAAATAATTCAGCAGATGTTTCAATGGAAGAACGACACACAGTACGACCTTTTTATACGGTCGCTTCTTACGGAATATATTACTGAAAAGATGAATTGGTGACAATCGATACCTTTATAATACACGTTCTTTCATAACGCCAACTACCTGAAATGTATTATACTTGAAGAATGGAGAAAGTACGTATAAAAAATGGAAAAGAATGTACATAATCTGAAACTTAACCCTTTACACTCTACTGGCGCCACTATGATATTCATAATATATACCGTAACTCCATTGAAATTTGATTTGAATTCAAAAGGGGAACCCCAATCGATGAACACTAATTTACACGGAAGTTTGTTAGTGTTTTCTGTGGAAACCATGCGGTGGATACTTTTGAAATTTCGTGGGTAATTTTTTATACTTGTGAACTAAAGAACGAACGATTAGTGAGCAAAAATGAAAGTTTATTCAAAGAGTTATTTAGGGTTCTTCTGTTCATCTGGGACAAAAGAAATCAGAGGTTCTGTTCTTCGGGAAATTGCGCAGAGAACAAACCTCAATTTGTGAAAATAACTGCAAAATTGACAAAACGGCGTCAGTTTAAACGAGAGATTTCGATCTTCGCCACAATTTTCCACCTCGTTCTGCAATTAAACACGTTAACTTAAGCAACTACAAGACGACGAAAGGTTAATATTCCAATTCGAATCGTTAAAATCAAAATACATCACGCTAGAATGCCTTTCATATCGTTACCAGCTACTTTTAGCTCTGCAACAAAGCTCTCAATCTAAATAAGCGTCTACAACAAAAGAATAATCAACGATAGCTGTGACTCATCAGCTCTATGTCTGTCAGCATCGTACCTTCTTGCACAAATAAGAACAAATATAGCTACACACGTGTACATTTTCCGTATTGAATTAATACCGCACGCATCGCAAATATCAATTATCGGTTATCAACGTTGAAAGCTCATAGTTCTGCACTCAATTGCAACTGTCAAATAGAATTACGCCGAATGTAACAAAGGCAGATTGCCTTTGTGCAAGGTTACACTTCACGGACATCGAAAAGGTATCGTCATTTTTATCGTACTACCAAAAATATCACAAAATCTACGATTAATTGTACACGTTGTTTGCAATTCTCTTTTTGGGACTCTCGTACGATGAAAATTTTTCTTATCGTAATTTATAGAAGATAGAGCAGGCCATTTTACAGCTGTTCGAAAGCAGGTAACGAGCGTGAAACAATGCAAATGCATTGTTGTACAATAGGAAGTTTATACTGGCGGTACAGCCCCGCGGCGAAAATCTGGCTCAGTGAAAACAAGGAGTTCATGAGCGTAGTAGCTGAGAACACAGAAGGACGAAGCACTACCAGAGGGACGAGCGAACTGACGAAACATCAACATTTCCCGCAAGTCCTCGCCTAGGCTCCTATTCGTACAAATACAACTTCTGACCTGAGCCTAACCGTCCTCCGCGTCTAACAAGGAAACTTCGGTTTGTGGAAAACCTGCGCCACTGTTATCTGCCTGATGCAAAAAACAAGAAGGATCTCTGTTTCGAACATTTTTTTTTTTAACAGGATCATTTTTATGACGAATGCGAACCATAGAAGATAAATGCTTATCAACACTCGAACTGTGGATGGTGTGATAGTTGCACGTATGGCGGACTCTGGGTCAAATATGAACCCAAACTAAAGTCTTTCTTTACTTTACTAGGCAGTATATTATTTAATAGGATAACCGGTTTTTTATATTGGAAAAGGAAAGGGAAGGGAGACCACATATTTCTACTTTAATAGACACTATATTGTTAAGATAACCAAAGGGAGACCAAATTTTTCTACTTTACTACGCACTGTATTGTTTAATAGGATAACCGTTTTTTTAAACTGCCGCAATTTAGTAGGTTGAAGGAAAGAAAAGGAGAAATGCGTTTCGTCCTTGGCCTCCTGATGAACTCGTCAACGAGGCTACTTAGGAGGCCAGTGTCTTAGACACAGAAGACAGTTAGGTTCAAACTAACAGGTTGTATCTGTAGGAACAACAGACTTGGCGAGGACTTGGTAAAAATATTGGTGTTTCGCCAATTAGTCCCTGTGGTGATGAAGCGTAGGAGGCATAACGCCACAATATGAAGCTTTGTTTTCGACTAAATAAGGCTGCTTTCTGTGCGATTGCTGTGCAGGTGCTCGTATGCAGTTTGCTTTGAGAACGTGTAGTCCTCCGGAGCATTCTGTGTTTCTCTTCCTTTTAGAAAATGGGAATATTGTTCCTGGAGGATCTGTGAAGGCAAGAATACCCTCTGATAAGAGCCTCAGAAGTCTCTATTGGGAATCTCTTTGCGCCCCGGTGTTGCATTAAACGCCTCAAGGTTGAACGCTCTCGCGCCTGCGGGTTCTGCGCCTGCATCGCACCGAAAGACCATATGAAAATCCTGCGTCCTTCGGGCGCCCACATCGCATCGAAAAGGTCCTGGGAAGGTCCTCAATTTCGATGAAACATTTCGCGTAATGTAGTCCTCAGAAAAATATTTTCCCTGTATTTTTTTCTACGCTCCATCGCCCAAATTAACGGGGTGAAAATAGTCTTCAAAGTTGGGACTGAGAAATTGTTCTTTTAATATCTCTAAAATTATAGAATTTAGAAAAATGGCTCAAATATACAAAATGTGTGTTTTCTAGTAAGAAGTAGTTTTTAAAAATATTTGTTTAAATAATGTACTAAAAATTGCTACTATTGACCTTAAGAACAATTAGTTTAGACTGGAACAGCTAGCCTTAATTGAGAAACCAAAATGACTAACTCCGTCGAATTAAATTTATTAAATTTTCTTTATTTATGAAGAGTTAAGCACCAAGCATCATGTGCGTTGATCCTAAAATTGGAAGAATATCAAGTTAATGATCTGGAGTTGATCATTTTGTCTTCTGAGTGGCACAAACAATGAGAAATTTATTCGTACACACCCAGGAAATAATTAAAACAAAAAAAAAAAGAATTTGAAAAAGTGGTTGGCTTCTGAGTGGCTCGATTAATCGGTATTTCAATATTGAAGTGAAAAGAACAGGGAGCAAGTAGCTTTCGTACCCACCGCAACAGTTGCTGTTCGTGATTAGAACCGTATTGTCCATTCCAGAAATTCGTATGCAAGTGCGTACACAGTGACTATCAATGAAACT
>NW_017100242.1:4349956-4398165 GCF_001263275.1 Habropoda laboriosa
TTATATACCGTCATGTCTCACGCTCGACGCTCCAAGTGAATCATGTGCGCGCATCTCTTGCCGGTCATGCGATCATCTGTGGGCTCACAATCAGCTGCGCTGTTTTTCTCGGACGATGCGGTAGAGTCTTAATGTGCGGAACATATTAAGTTAGAACACGATACGGTTTAGACCGTATAAATTGTCTCATAAATTGTCGGAGGAGTGAAGAAAGGGATGCTAAAGTGTTAGAGTGACATACAAATTTATTAGAATAAATCATTTAACGTGAAATCCATTTTGCGGTGCTGTTTTGCGAAAGAAAAAAATTGTGACGTTAAGTACTCGACGAAAGGGTGGACTATGACGAGTTAGGATAGTGCGCAACTTGATTTTCAAAGAGAAATCGAAATTTATTGAAAATGTAAGATTGTGTTTCGTGGCGAAATTTTTAACAGGAAATTGACAAATTTTTGACATGAAATTGTGTAATTATGCAACTCGATAATGTGAAATTTGTTAATATACAAAAATATTTAATATATTTCACGAAGACTATAATGTATCTAGTGTTGCACTAATTATTGCACAAGAAGGCAAAATCACAATTTTTTACGTGCCATCTAGTTGAAGTTAAAAACTTGCAATAAGCATATGAGAACTAAATTCAACTCCCGTACTTTAATAAAAAAAAGAAAGGTATTATGTATTTATACTGAATTAATGTAATTATTTGAATAACAAATTTTCATTATGAAAACAATACTTCTAACTTAAAATTACAATAGTATTACAGAAATTCAAGTAGACAAAAAAGTAGCGATGCATATTTAGTTCTTCGTTTAAACAAGTGAATTCAAGGAAATCTGATTTCAATAGTCATAATCACATTAGATATCACAAATATACATGTTCCAGCTAAAAATTAACGCCTTAAAAATTTTACGCCTTCGTGTTAATTTCCTTTACATCGTTAATCCATATCAGTAAATTCATAAATCAGTTGTTATCATTCTTCTTCGATGTTCTTCGACGTTAAAATATCAAAACGTCACAATTATATCGATACATCATTGACTACCCAGAAATACAAATTTCAAGATAAAAAACGAAAGAAACGTAGCAGTAATTACCAGCTGCATCAATTGCTTTGTCCACAAATGTACGAAAAAGAAACCCTACGCAGTTACGAACAACTTTAAAAAGCACGTATCACTTGAAACAATTGAAAGATCTTCCAAAGAGCTGTGAAATTACACGAAAGAAGAAAGGAAGTTAAAGTTAATATTACCATACGCACGTAAAACTCATAAACGGAAATTGAACAACGTTTGATGCACGAAACCAGGAAGAGGGGTGGGGATAAAGTTGGAAGACTGTGGGAAAAGGAGACGAGAAGAAGCAAAGGTAGGAAGCATGCGGAGCGAGTGAGAAAGAGAGTAGGTTCGAACGAAAACAGAAGAGGGGGCGGTGTGGGCGAGACGGGTCGAGGGAGTGGGAGGGGATAGTCGTGAGTGCACGAAGAAGCACGAAGTGACGAGTGGCGGTGGAAGCTTGAGGCGAACGCCGGTTCTCTCACTTGTTGAGTGTCGAGCGACGAACTGAGTCCTACCGTTCGTCGATACAGTGACCGGTAGAGACAACGTCGTCGTGTTTCTCGTGCAACATATCAACGCGCTTGCTCGTGAACGACACGCGGTGCACGCGAGAGAACGCGAACGTGTGCGATGTATTATCCATGATTGTGTGCGCAGGTGAAAAGTACGCGCGTCGTCGTTGACGTGCAGTCTCTCGTGTGGTGAGTTGGATCGATCGATATTCGTCGATAGTTCTAACCTCGATCAGTGACGAAGAGTTATATGGAGGAAGGTGAATACCGCGGTGCATGGGGATTGTCGTCGCACGTCGCGTGCCTTATCATCGTCGTTCACGGGCACGCCGAGCAAAAGTTCCTGGAGCAGCGGACGGCATCTATTTTCGAGTGCTCGAGTCACGGTATCTTCGCACCATCATTATTCCGGTATATTTGTTCGAAACTGAAGTGCACGCGATCGGCCAGCATTAAATCCGAGGAAACACGTCGAAACGATGCCCGATCAATCGATACGTTGACTCGTCGTGGAATTCACGGAAGAAACGTCGTTTTCGTCCGCGAAGAGTGGCCGTCTTATTTTCATTGGCGGTTAGCTCTATCGGACAGGTCGATACGTCGCCGCTGTCAGAAACAAGCCTCGCCACGGTTGCCATCGCCGATTGTTGTCACAATTGTCCTACACGCGCATTGCATAAGCATCGTCGACGTGATTACGTAAGACCGAGTTTATTTGCGGGAAATAATCGTAAAACCGGACATAGGACGCGTGTTGCACCTTTCCGTGTGACAATCGTGTAATAAGAACGTGTACGATGTGTTCGTGGTAAATTACAGATCGCACAAGACGGCGATAATCGTTTTTCGATTGGTCGAAATCGTACGTGATTTTACGTTTTTTTTTTTTTACGAAAGCTGCGTCGTTCTCGAAACTTGTGTCAACATGCGGGAGAAGTGTGTAGAGTAAAAACAGAACATTGTCATCGTTGGATATTGACTAGTTTTTTTCTCGTGATTCTTGGCGAATATTTTTATAGTGATATCTGTGAAGTTTGGTTCTCGTGAAGTATACTAGTGGTAAGCTCGTGAACACGCGAATCACAACGTCAAATCTCTACGTCGCGAGTTAGTTCAAATTTCCCGCGCACGGTGCACGTGTAGAAAAGAGCAACGATGGCGATGAAGAGCAGGAAGCAGTATAGTGGGCCCAGCCTCGGATCGAAAAGTCATTATCCTGCAATCAGTCAAGCTTACTGGGCACCGCAACCGCAAAATACACCTTATTCCGTCCCAGGTATCGTAATGCTTTCAATTAAAACGTTAATCTAAATAATTTAAGCAATTTAAGAGCTGACTTGATACAGCGAGGTGTGTACACAATGTATGGAAATAAATTATTCCATAATTTTTATAGCTTCCTATTTGTACAACAAATTTTTTGCAATATTTCCAATTATGCACACTTTATGTTTTAAACATATTCCTCAAGTCCAATACCTCAGTTTACGTATTTCTTTTTTTATGAAATGCATATTAATGTTTTGTGCAAGCTTTCGTCTCTTCACTGGAATAATGCATAATACAGAGATCAGATGTATTTTCACCACAGTAATGTTTTCTGCTGCTTGTTACAATAATTGTTGTTGTAATATGTAATATTTAAATTGAACAATAATAATATCCTTTAAATCATTATTAACTATACTTCTGCATTATTATCTGTATTTAAATGCGGTTATAATAATAATATCCTTTAAATTGAATTGTTATAATAATAATTGCATCCTTTAAATTCAATTATTATCATAATACCCTGGTTCAGAAGCATTTAAATCCAAATATTTAGTAACACCATTTATCTCGTACTGTACTTACGGTTTCTTGGGAATTAAAATTTACACAATTTTCGGAATTGTGTCTTCTTAAAGATTTATTTCAAAAACACGTATTACAAAAGCATACATTAAACAATAGAAGTCGAGTCTAACACAAAAATTAACCATCTTTAAAAAACGAGGTAAAAAATGGTGGAAACACAATGTTTTCGATGCTTTCATGTTCAAAGAAATTAATTTCAAACACGAATAGAGCTTTTGACTTCAATTTATAAATCTTTTTATACATGTTCAACATTTTCATAGAAATTATAAAATTAGTTATCGCGAAATAGAGTATGTACTTTGAAAAGCTTACAGTAACAAATTTCATAACATTTGATATTTCTTCCATTTTAGTAATATTATTTATTTTAATATACTCGATATTTAATAAAATACCAACAAACGTTGTTTAATAATAACGTAACGAAACGGTATACGTTTTATTAGCAGTAAAATAATTCTGAAGGATCTAGGGAAATGTCTTATGCCCTCGGAGGATTCATGGACGGATATCGGCTTATTTTACGATCTCTTCAGTCGTTCTAGAAGTTCGCGAAACGTGCATTGTCGCAATGAATAATAACTTCCCGTGCGTCTGTCCACATGCATTTGTATTCGTATCCCGCGCTGCTCGTTTTTATCGCCGGTAGCAAATTATAATTTCAATTCTCCTGATCGTTCTAATGTCTGTTATATGCATCGATGATCCTATCGGTTGAATAATGGAATCCTACACACACACACACTATGCATCATAATTAAATCGATAATTTATAGTAATGTTTGCGTAAGCAGAAAAAGGCGTATCCTCTCTTCCTATGCTACATTGTATCTTTGTGCTCTAACTCGAGGGGCAAAGAGAATCTCGCGTTACGGCCGTAAAGGAACTATTAACTCTAACATGCAAAATCAATTTTAACGAAATATTTTTATGATATTTCATAAATATTAATTATTTTCTCGTATAATTCTTCAAGCATCAAATATGATACAAACTTAAAACTAATTTTCTCACTCTATTTCCTGTTGATCTAGGTTTCGATAATTTATAGAACTCTTGAAAAAAGTTGTCACACTGATAAATTTATTGAAAATAGGCACCGCATTTTTAGTTCTTCAGAAGTGACATAGAATGAAATTAAATTTGCACCATTTTATTTATCACACTTCCCTGCAGAAAAAATTCAAACTATATCTTTCTCTGAAAACTTTTCAGTTTTATCACTCACATCTTCTTCCATGATCCTTTAATTTACATAAAATCAATTCGCCCTGTTATTTACTAATTATCACGTATCTACGATAAAGTAACATCTAAATTTACTCCGAAACATTTGCAACAATGCAATTGCCTCGCGCGCACACGGTTCGCTCTCCTTCGTGAAATTACGTAAAAAGAAAAGAAAGAAAACTATAAATACCCTTAACTTACTTTTAGAACGCAAATCACTCCTCGGGTTACCTCTGCAAATTAATCTATACAGTTACCGGTTACGAAACCTAACCTAGCAGAGAAAATGTTAACGACATCGTAGAGAAATCGTTAACGCCCTACTTTACACACGAATAAATGCTAATTACCTGCAAATAGATACAGTTCAATGGTAATCCTCTGTTTCTGAAATAAAACAATAAATGGAGGAACGCTCTTGAACCTGTAGCTTTTCCCATAGCGCACTATGTACACGCGTCCAGCTTGAAACGGGTAGTTCGTTTCCTTAGTATCGACAGAAAGATTACTCGATTGTGGAAGGCGAACTGTTTTCTCCGCTTGTATTATGGATCAGGCGAATCCATAAATCGATCGATCAGGGCGCGCAACATGTATGCAAGATGGCGGTCTCTCGGGTCGGAGCCGACGGCGACGTTAGAAATGCTCGTGTCAGGAGTAGTTTGTTGAATAGAATGAATAAATGCTTATCGACGTAAATATATGTGTCCGCGCTTACGTCCACCGTCCGAGCGATCGCTATTAGCACAAACCGTACTGGCACTTTGTGTTATGCCTATTCTTACCGTAGCCGGTTGAAAATGACCAGTTGTGAAATAGCGTAACGCGGTCAAAAAAAAAAAAAAAAAAGGGAAAAGAGCGTGCAAATTGTGATGCTGAAGAAAATTCAACCGATGAAGAAATTGTATCTACCCGAAAAGCGATGTCGGTAGAACTTAATTCGAATCTCCCGCGTTAAAGGGGGTTTCACTGTATTCATATTTTTTCGAAAAGAATAAAGAATAAAAGACCGTCTCCGTATAACGCGATAGAGGAGGAAAGAACGTACAAATTTTGAAACTGGAGAAAATTCAATCGACGAAGAAAGTGTATTATAATAAGCAGCGCCCGAAAAGCGACGTAAGGTGGAACTTAATTTGAATTTCCCGCGTTTCAGGAGGTCCTACTGTAGTTCTTATTTTCCTCGAAATTCTTTGACTTCCCCGGAATAGTTCCATTTCGTATAAAAACAATAGACCAATGCTAGTATTTATATTGATTATTTTAATTGAAAATTGCAAAATTATGAGATTATTGCGAGGTTATGCACTTTACTATAAATGTTGCAACGCTGTTCTTAATTACCTTTAGACTGAAAGATTTCACGGTAATTTCTCAATAATACCACGCTAGAACTAAGTAGAGTATTACCTGGATCTGCTTATGGCGTTCGGAATTCACTTCATTTAGGTCACAAATCGATCAGAGGTAAAATTGTCCAAGTCAAGGTAAACTCAATACTGTTTAACTTAAAAGCCTTGTATCGGTATACGGTAACTCTAAGTAAGGATTTAAACAGCATGACCCTGTTCGATACAACTGATTCAAATTTTCGGAAATTTATAGAACTGCATTTGTGATTTTTAAACATGTCAGGCAAAGTACCGATTACAGCAATATAGTTGCAATTCGAGATATTTCTAATTGCTATTTTCTTCGTGGAAAATTGATCTCGCTGAAGCGCATAACGGGCTGATTGCTTAAATGTATGATTATTGTGTCGCTTATTACGATGGAAATTGCAATCTTGTTGCCGGGTTTCCGTCAGCAAAGTAAATCGACCGTATAAATACTTGGAATAAATTTGCTTGCTTTAAACACTTCAACGAGTACTCAGTTCGTTAAAAAACTGATCAGTTTCGAACATGTTTTAGGAGTACAATATTTAAACGAAGCAGACATTGAAGTTAGTTCAATTATTCTCTGGCGATGGTTCGTTATAAATAATTTAGCATTATTTATAACGCATTGTGAAGGTATTTAAAAATTCCTAAAACACAGGATTCCGACGTTTCGCGACAGAAGACACCCCTAAATTTTTCAATCTTTCTCAGAATTAATGTAGCGTTTAAAAATTTACTCTTCGAACCATATCGTTCATACGAATGTTACAAATGTTACAGCAGTGTTTAAATATTAAAATATTATAAATTTGCATATTATCAACACTCGCTAAGTGCATAACAATTGTTTCCAGCTTTTCTTTCGAACAAGCAAACAGGTTTCATTTCAACTAGCGTATACACGATCGAAATTATTATCATTTGTCATTTGAATATTTCAAACAACTCGAAATCTGGTCACACCTTACCTCTCACAATCCGTTGAATCGAAGCTCCATCGTGAATATTTGAAAAACTTTCCCGCGACAGATTGCACTTTCCTGTTACATTTTCTTTTTTTTTTTTTTTCACGAAGAATCCGAAATTGAAATAGCAAAACTAAATAAGAAAACACCGCTCTGTTTTAATTATAGCTTGGTTAATTAATGCTCGACGAGTTCTCATTTCACGCACGTCTAGCCGCGAGGCAAAGCCGTTTCGACGCGTTTCACAAGTTACTAACTGAATATGCTACTGGTACCACTATAGTTCCAAATAAGACTGTTATGGCGACGCCACGTCAATCCCACTGAACGATTTCGAGGGTTGAACGAACTCATTTTGTGGTTCCACGGCCGATTTTACACATGCTTTGACAAATATTCGCTAATTTTCGCGACAATTTGCGTACGATTGTTTGTCAAACACGTGGGGCCTAGAGCAGAACTGGAACACTTCAATTTCTTTCTCTGTTGCATCTCGTGAAAGGTGTTGAAACGATCTAAAGAGAAGATACAGAACTTCTAAAGTTCCTTTTACGAATAATACTAATTAAAATTCAGTCAAACAATTTTCCAATAATAGATATATTTCTCTAAATTTTTATTCGAAAGTATTTACAGATAAAAGAGATATTTTGCGTTAATTTTGTCGAAACAGAATCGGGATAACATTCGCTATTTATCACGAGTACCGAATATTCGCATAGTAACAGTGTATTCAGTGGCGACGTTAATCCAAAGGGAAAAAGAAACTTAGTATTCGATGATCGTGGCAAAAGCAAGCGTCACTCTGTCTGATAAGGAATGGTCTTTTCGCTCGCGAAAAATAATCGCGATAATAGCGGGGTGATCGTTAGAGCGGAGCTTTAACGAAGAATATCAGCGAGTAGGCTAGGCAGCGATTCGATTCGCCTCTGTACACGTTCATCGTTCCGTTCATTTATTTTCTGATATTTTGAGTTACTCGTAACGGTACTGTGCAAAAAGTGTACAGTTCTTTAAAGCTCCTTGCGTATTTTCGTTCTACCTGTGCTCGTTTTTGAAGCGTACAGAGGTGTTGAAATTCGGAAAACTGATCCGTAACAATACAGATTCACGGTTAGGATGTCATGATTTCTTAAGAAGTAGGTATAGTTAGAGGTACAAAATTTTGTATGCACGATGTTTCAAGAAAAATATGAAAATTCATTGAGCATCAAAGTTCTAAGACTGAGAATACCAAAATAACGAGAAGAAAGAAAACAAGAAAATGACTGTTTCCGGGGTTCCAGTGTTAAAACTGCTTTCAGCACGATGTCGTGAGCCAAAATTCACGTCAAAATGCACAAAATTCCAGTCAGTCGTCAATTTTTTTTCAAACTCGCACAATTTGCCGACAACCTCGAGAAACTAAACTGCGTAAAATGTTAACTTTCTATTTCGAACGGTTTTCGAGATATTCAACGTCGAAGTTCTCAAAAATTAGACGAAATGAACCGACATATTACGTATCATTTTAATTACAATATTTTAGCTCTGTTTGAAGATAATGCTTTGATTTTGCACTCACATTAAAGCTAAAGAAATACTCTTTCCAAATATGTACACAGTTTACTTACTATTTGAAAAAATCTGAAAACAATCCATTCTAAAATTTCAAATTCCAATTTGATCCAACCCATAAATGAATTTTTAAAAAAGTACCATTGGATTCCTCGAATTTTGACACGTGTGATAAGCTGTTTAAAATCATAGAACGATCCTAAGGACATCGAGAACACAACGTGTAAGCACGTTGCTTTCACAGCGACGCGTGCAGTCCGCGGGCACCAGTCCAACGCTCAGTGTTTCTCCAACAGTAGAAAAAGCAGGACGTGAAAATGAGAATGCTTTCGATAAGAAGTCTCTATTGGAAACTTTTTTACATCCGGTGCGGGCGCCCACGTCGCGCAGAACGCCTCAATAAGGTTGTGCACGCCTCGGCACGCATGCTGGCGCACGCATCGCAGTGAAACACCGAATGAAAATCGTTGCCCCTCGGGCACGCGGGCACGCGGGCGCCCGCATAAATCTGTAAAGCAACCTGAAACTTCCCTATTCTTCTCCACCTATACACCCCAATTTCCTACGTAACTAATACTACTTTCCCTGATTATTACGAACAGTATTTAGAAATTAAACGACGATATCTAGGTTTGTGTTTGCGTTAATCGCATTAATGGAACGTACGATCTAACGAACAATTATCATTAACAAGCCACGGTACAACGTCATTCACATGAAAACACAGTGTCGTGAAATCGTCACGAAATATCGCTTAATTAGTCGCAAACAACGTCGAAATTAATGTACTGCTGGAATTGATTACGTAGGTAACAAAGGTAACATTGCGTAATTCTGCTAATAATCCGTAATTGCTTTAATCCGTAATTTGAAATACACGCGAGAGAAAACGAGTCCTTGGGTAATCTTACATTTTGTTTAGTTACTGTGCAATGTGTTTCGTTATGAGCTGCAAGACTAGCGATGCGTCATGTGGGTAGATGTATATATGCACGTATTATTGCAAACGTGGCGTATCTTTAAACGAAGGAACCTAGAATGATCGTTGCGTGAGCCCGCCAACGCAACTGATTAAATTTTCTTATTAAAAGATTTCACGTTCGACGTGTGTATATATGTTGGTAGATGGTAGATCAAGACGGTACGTGGACGATAACACGTTGAATACCATTAAACATTACTGAAACTAAAAGGATCGATCTTGAACAAACCGTTCAGTTTGGAAAATCAAAGTGGTTTTCGTGTACAGTAACTCCTTCCTCCAAAGTTTATAAATTCTCTGCGTTTCTTACCGAATACATTCTTCTATTATTCTGTAGAATACTTAAATTTGAAACGTTCGTGTTGGTCTTTTAAGCACTTTTCATTCACTGAAATAAACCTTCGAGTTCTTAACTCTTCTCTTCTTCTTACTCTTACTGTGTCTCTTTCAAAAAAATAAACAACTAGGGTAATTCCGGGAGAGACGGACCAGGCAAGTATTTCCTACGTCAGTATTCTTTTGTTTTACATTTGTTTTACGGAAAGCGATCGAGCGTGGCTCTCGGTGTCTTTTCTTCCATATCTGGTCCGTCTCTCCCGAAACTACCCTATTCTTCATAAAATTACACACTTCTATCTAGCTATATTAATTTTTTCTTAAAAAAAAAAAAAAAAAGAAAGTTAGGTTCATCGTCCAAACAATAGAAAATGACGAATACGTTAGTCACTCCTCGAGTGCCATAGTATATCGCTAATTTTGTACAGGAGAATCGTGAATATCCTGAGTAAACATTAAACTGACTGGTTTAGTTGTGCGCAGGGACGAGCAGCTTCAAGTTACAGCGCAACGTGAGATGATTTATTGCAGTTAATCGGCTCTCAGAACTTGTCTAACGTCGAGTGAGTCATCATCAGGAAATATCAGTCTCGTTGCGGAGTAATTAAACAAAGTATTGTCGGCGCGGGGCTATCGATATTCAGTCAATTAGTTCGAAACGCGACAGTTTCTGAGTGATGTTTCAGCTTCACGTGCGCAATACCATTTCTACTTGGAGACAAGTTCTTTCAAATATTACGTACACTGTCTTTTTTCGTCGTTTAGCCGCCTTCTTACAAGAGAATCCCAAATGAATCCTTCCTTACAAGAAAACCAAAAAATTCCAATATTTCTGAAACTCTCCAAGTTTATAAAAGACCTCGATAAAATTATTAGCCAATTCTTTTTGCTATTTTCAATTTTTCAGAGTGAAAACACTTCCGTGAAAGTGAACCCTATGCACTCGAGAGCGTTTTAACAGTAATTCAGTAATTATAAACAAAATTTAGGATAAAAATTGCACAGTTATCCGTTTGATACGAATAAGAAACATCAGATGTTGTACATTTACATTGAACAATTTTCTATGCCAGTAGAACTGGCATTCCGAGTTGCCGAAAAGATCGTACAATGCCAGTGCAATTAGCATACCTAGTGCAAAGTGTTAATACGCGTCTTCCTGTGTTTCCTGTGCAACTTAAAAACAATAGTAGATTAATAGACGCTGACAGCGGAGTTCCCAGACCAGTCTTTCGGAAAATCAGCAATTTTCGCGTTTGGTTGATCCTCGAAGTTCGCACGCGCGATTGCATCGCGATGAGTTTTGCTGACCGATGGCGCGCGTCATCGGTTGACGATAGAATTCCGCAAGAATTCTCGGATAAATCATAATTTGAAACTTACACGTCGAAGATCTTTCAGGAAGGCTTGTTCAGTAGAATGCTTGCACTTGTGCCGATTCATATCGAACTGCGAAAAATAGACTGACACGACTAGAGAATCGATGGACGCCCTAAAATCTTAGGCAGTCCTCCTCTTAGGTCCTCGAGCATCCAATCCACCTGGATGATTAAGAAATTAGCAAGGTGATGGCGTGCAGGTGAACTATGTCCAAAGCTGAGAATATCTACAAATTGCTCGTGCACCGTGTTTACGACACTCGTCGCTATTGAGTATGCAAACTTAACACACCAACAGTCCACGTGTCCTGCAAAAATTGCAGTTTTTCAGCGGTCATAAAGCAACTTGTAGATTCTAGACCCTGACTTCTGCCACGACCGGTTGCTTGTACCATAAAAATGTTCGTTTAAATGTCCCTAAAAACAGCTTTGCCAAGCGTTCGTGTAATAAACCCAATCGCCTTAAACAACAAATATGAAGTGTATTTTTGAAAAAGTTGCAGGTAAAACAGAACTTCGATGAAATCCAAACTATGCATAAAATCTGTATGTAAAGTAAAGGAAAGAACTGTGCAATAAGTAAACATTGAAGATGCCCCCCACGTGGTGGACACTCCCTCGAGAATGACATGCCTATAACAATTGATGTCGAGAGAGAGAGAGAGAGAGAGTGGGCAACGAGGATAAAACCGCAAAGAATGCCAAGGGAAGAGCATACTGTAACGACTAAACTTTCAAACATCCTTGACTTCCTTATAAGCTGGCTCGCGGGAAGTTACATAATGAGCCTTTGAGTCCAAACGGTTCAGCGAATATACAGGTGGAAACGGTGCGAGGTAGCAGAGACACAATCGAGAGGATATGCAGATCTGCGAGCGTGATTTTCGCGTTTCTTTCGATTGCGTTTCTCGGTGTGAGCAGTACTGAAGAAGGCGGCTGTCGATCGAAGTAACGTTTCTTTTCGATTTTTTAACCATTTCACGCTCGTACCAGTGTGTCACAGGTGCGCAACTCTAATCGTCCAGTAAATGCAGTTTTCTTTAATTTTCCGTACTGCGTTATCTTTTCTATCGTAGCAGAAAGACGAGTTACGGTATTATAAATAGTGAGAAACCTACGTCTACGGAAAATAATTAAAAGAGAAATAAAATTGGTCAGTTTTGTCACGTCAAGCTGTAAAAATGTGAGTGTTAAAGGGTTAAGAAGAAAAAGGCTCCGAGAGGTGTTTTATTTGGTCTGCCAATTTCAAAGGCGGTAACACGGTAACATGACGTTTGTGGACTTAGGTTTATGTGTCGTCTTTTCATCACTACTATAAGTAGTGTAATACACTCTCAAAGTTGAAGAAAATTGTATTTTAGAAATATCATGCTGTATACCGTTCAAATTGCAAAGTAATAAGTTGAATTTAATTAGTAACATTTATTGAAACAGCAACGGAGTTGTACTACTTGCTAATATCTCTCTTTTTGCTTTACTTTTCGGAAGGAATGAACATTTTTCAATGGCAACCATTTCTTCGTATCCAATAGTTTTAATTAACTTTGCCTCCCTTTGAAATTTTTCCTGTATTCTTCGTTATTACTCTTTGCTTCTCTGCATTTATTCCGTAATCCTTTCTGCTCTCTTTACTTTCTATTGTACAACGTATGGAAATTTTCTTTGTGATGGAACTTTCTTTGTATTTTACTTTCCGAATGTTCCACACCTTTTTTTCTTTCCAAAGTTTTTCATTCTTAACGTTCTTAATTTTCGTGTATTCAGTGATAAAAGTGAAATTAATTCTTTGTCCTATTATATATCGATATGTTTATCCTATCTTTTTTTCACATTCTCTTTTCTCATTTCATATTCTTCATTTTCCTAAATTTCTGAATATTTCTTAATTTATTATTGTCACTTTCTCCTCGTTATAAACAAAAATTTGTCATCGATAAAAGTGCACTTCATTTTCCTTTACTGTTAAAAATTTCAGGCGAATTTCACCTGTTACCGTTTTTATTTATTTATTTATCTTTTTATAAATCTCCGTATCCTAATTTTTAAACGTGCACGCACACTCACGAATATTCCCTTACATTCCCGGTTTTCCATGAATTTTACAAATAAGCAAGCGCTCCAAAGTGTCAGATCATTTATTTCCACATTACTATTATTAACCTAACGAGTGCGCACCTACTTATGCTTCACATAATTGATTGCAACATTGATAGATGCACTACGAGACTACGCACATACCTCCAAGTAGACGTTTACAGTCGCGTACGTATAATACATTACACCACTCACGACTCATAATTTTCTAAATGATTATACCACAGTTGCCCATATTTACCATAAATGTTCAATTATTTCTAATTCTTTCTAGAAGAACTTAACAAACTGCATACTTCAAAAATTCGTCAATTTACCAACTAGTACTTTGAAAATTCGCCAATTAACAAATTAGTACTTTGAAAATTCGCCAATTAACAAATTAATACTGTGAAAATTCGTCAATTAACAAACTAATACTGTGAAAATTCGTCAATTAACAAAGTAATATTTTGAAAATTTGTCAATTAACAAACTAACACTGAAAATTCGATACTTTAAAAATTCGTCAATTAACAAAGTAATATTTTGAAAATTCGTCAATTAGCAAAGTAATATTTTGAAAATTCGTCAATTAATAAAGTAATGCTTTGAAAATTCGTCAATTAACAAAGTAATATTTTGAAAATTCGTGAATTAACAAAGTAATACTTTGAAAATTCGTCAATTAACAAAGTAGTATTTTGAAAACTCGACAATTAACAAAGTAGTATTTTGAAAATTCGTGAATTAACAAAGTAATACTTTGAAAATTCGTCAATTAACAAAGTAATACTTTGAAAATTCGTCAATTTCGACCGCAGCTCTTTGCAAAAAAATTTCGTTTCACGTTTTTGTGAACTCTCGTGTGAACAACACTGTGCCACGCAGTCGTTCGTTCATTACGAGACACGAATCCGAGGAACAACAAGAGACATCTAGCAAACTGAACGAACCGAAGCAGCCAGAGTCAGGTGACGCGTGTTAATGCATTGCGCAAACCAAGCCGCAGTTACATGTCGATACTGGACAAACTGCATGCCTGTAATACGCTCGGTTACATTTACAAACGATCACGGAATACTTCTTCTAACTTGACCTCGTTAACGGACCGCAAGTGTCGCCCCTGGGACACTTCTGTTCGCATGATTCCGTCCACTAACCAGCAGCGATAATTCAAGGAGCTTTGCGCACACCTGATCGTTTCGCCATTTTCTTTTTTATCTGTGTTAGAATTATGGTAATAAATTAAAAGATATTATTTTAATTATGAATCTTCTTTATCTTTTATACGCGAGGAAGGCACGTCGCTATGCAATCAATCAAACAAAAACATCGGCAAGACGCCAATCTGCAATGCTTGTTATCATAGAGATGACCGAATCGAAATTAATATCGAACGGTAATTGACAGACCGCGGATTTTTATTCATTTATGGAAAATTTGGTGACACCTCGAAGATGAAATACAGCACTCGTGATATTTTCTGTATTTTTCAGTTATATTCATAAAAATATGGATTTGCATAAAACTCCGCGATTAATACGCGAGGAATTCGAAATTAGCGCTGTTTCCTGGAAAGGGTGATAAAAAAATTAGTGGTTCGAATAAAGCAAATCGAAGTTACGTATTTTACAACATTTATCATTCCTCGAAACCGATAAATTTTGTAATTAACAAATTTTTACGACAAAGGTTGCTAGCCAGAACATGTTAATAATGTTTTTTTTATTATTATGTAAGCAGCAGTTGTGCGTTAGTAAGAATATCGTCCGACACGAAATGTAGCACGTTCGAAGATAGGGAACGACGTAAACGACGCTAATTGACAAATGTTTAATTTGGAATATTATTATTATTATATAGTACTATATATTATAGTAACATATTAACGCTTCGAAATGCTGTCGAGACGAACAAGAGAATCACTTAAACAAACAACACTCTACTTCAGCCGTTACGTCACGCTCTACCATCTTCTTTATCTACCTAACGCAAAAATATTTGCATATCCCACAAACAACACCCTGATTTTAACATCTCTCGAACATCCCACAGAGTAATTTGCTTAAATCTACCAGCGTGTTACCAATCACCAACCAGCTTCCATCACGTTACAGCGTGTTAATTGCCCTAAAAAAAATTAACGATATGCAGCAATAATTCACGCGATGCAAATTTTTCATCGCAACAAGACACACAGTTAGCCCGTCATCCTACGATTCGAAGAAGCCTCGTTCGCGTACGGTCGTAAAGTTTCTCCACAGTGTGCATCCTGTAAAACATTCGCGAACGTGTACAAAAAAAAAAAGCAGTAGCTGCTCGGTTTCCTTCGCTTGGAAAGGATATAAAAAGGTATAATTCCGACGGTTGTTTTCTTATTTTCCGGAAACATCGATTTGTCGCGGGATAATTTTCGGAAAAATAACACTTTACGAGGACGGGAAAGTTGAAACGCCTGTAGAGAGGCGGTAGCACGAGAACTAACATTAGTGTGTCAGTGGACTGGCCGGGGAACGGGTTTTATAAACGACATTTATTGCCGCCGCAATCTTCGACGTCGCTACCCTTCGCTGGAATTCTGCACTCTCTCGTATGTAATGCTCGCGAATGAAATTATCAGCCGACACACTCGACCGACGAGTATTTTCGTCTTGATCGGCTATTGTTGGAAGACAGGAAGTGTCTAAGGATTGAATCTTTGGTAGCGTCAGGATAGAGTGTGTTTTAACCCTTTGTAGGACTAAGTGCCAAGTACTGATTAGATGTACAACATATAATTAGGTCGCTACTTCAGTTTTCTTCTTTTTTTTTTTTTTTTTTTTTTTTATCAAAATTACATTTTTCTCAAATATAGCGCACGAATTCTCATGGTTGCGTTTGTAATGTTTTGTGAACGCATATATGAGTGCTCGTCGTTCTCAAAGGGTTAAAAACATTTATTCAGTAACCCTCGGTCAGCGGATGGCGGGTCAAATATGACCCATGGCTAAAATTCCACCACTTTTAATTTTAATTTTACTTACTTTAATTTTTCTTTTAATACTATACGAACGTATTGTGATTGAAATATTGAACATTTCGATAAGATAAGGAGAGGAGAAGATCGGTTTAAATATGAGATATCTAAAGTCGGGTCATCGGCGACCCGGCGACCGTCGTCCGAAGGTTGATGACTAAAACTAATTACAATTTAAAAAAGCTGAACTAACCGGAAAATTCTGAATTCAATGGAGCTCCGTGCTTGTACGGGGAATATTCCAGTATGCGAGGAAAAATTTGTTCTGTATAATAATTGATTTTAATTTTGACCATTAAAATTTCTACGCAAAATCTGACCAACTCGTTTATTTAAAAATTATCCATCGAAGAGAAATTTTACAATAGGAGCACGTGAATTCGAACAATTTTCACAAGTAACATTGTAGAATTATATTGAAAAATGGCAAAAGCTGTGTGAATGGATTGACCTAGCTATTTGGGCGACTTTCTTTTTGTACAATAGAACAACGTGAACAAACATTATTGCGTTATAATATCGCGAGATTGGTAGTTTTATTAGAAAGCTTGGATTTTGGAATAGTTAGCAATTAACGGCAATTTAAAATTCGTCCATTTTGATACTACAAGTCACTGTAAGTTTAGTTAATCCGTATCGAAAATCTAAATATCTGTTTCACTTTTTAATTTAAAGGAAGAAATTTGTATTGCCCAAAGGTGGAAATATACGTGGAGGTTTACTCCATCAAAGTGTATTTTCAGGCTTATATTTGTACAGCATTATTTATTCGTTTTAATTGATCTTGAATACAGCTGCTCTGGTATTGACATTTACTAATACATACGTATTAAACATTAAATATAAACATCATTGAAATGTTAATACATCAACTTGAACGTTCAAAGTGACTAAAGTATCCCGTATTTGCAATGTTAACACCGCACTTTAACGAAGAAATAAAAACAACATGCGATATAAAAGCAGCGTACGTTTGATACTGTTTTTAACACAGGTACTTAGTTTATATATATTATTGCTTGTTTCATTCCTATAGCTGATTTTCAAATTTTTTAATACTAAAATTTCGTCTAAAAAAGTCTATCTTTCTTCACGTGAAAAAATTACTTTCGATGCGCACTCAACGATAGCCAAAAAGGAACTATAGAATCGTGTGTAAAAAAAGGTAAAAAAATTGGAAGTGCCCTTCTAATGCCCTCGGAAGTGCCCTCGTTTATTCTAAACCGTTCTTCACATAAAAAAATGACTTCTTATCGAAACCTTCGGATCTCTTTCAATGCACACTCATCGATAGCCAAAGAAACAACAAAATTGTACGCAAAAATGTCGAAGGTGCCTTTAACAAGTTGCAAAAGAAAAACACAAAAATCGAAGATTCTTCTAAATCGTATTATCTATCAATGATAAAGACTCATTCTGCTCAGCCCACTAGTAACAAAAATTAACGAAAGAAAAATCAAGTTACTCGGTTCACCTTGTAGAACTACATACGCAAGCTACCATAACTTCGCAACGTTCTCACGGCGAATTATGAAAAATTAGAAAACAAAAAGAGGGAGTATCTGCGAAGAAGTCCAGACTTCTCTACTTCAAACAGGAAAATCTGTGGCGGAAAGTGAACTGAAAGAGAGGTTCGCGAACACGATGACCCGCGGCGCGAATCATCGACATCGAGAATGCAACCTCGAATGCCAAGGACTGAGGTCAATGCTGCAGCGCCGGTTTCAACGACCGACTTTTGCAGACCCGTTGCAATATAACGCGGCCGAGAAGCAAATTGGCGATGTCGAGGCGCGGTCGAATCTTGATTTACACGTAACGCTGCGCTCAGCTGATCGTGAATGGCCGCCGCTGGCTCACTCGCTGGCCTTTGAACACGTCTCGCGCTTCAACATTGTCCTCTCGAATAATATACCGGCTGTAGTTACGCGTCGAATGGACGTGCAACGGATGGAAATGCGAAGAAACGTGACAAAGAGTTGAATAATTTATATTGACCAATTAAAATCGTTCTTACTAATTAATTGTCGCGACAATTGGCGGAGAGAACGTTTTTCTACGCGTTACTCAGATTTTTACAATTCTGTTAGGTTGATACGTATAGAATGTGTCTTTGCAAAGTTTCAAATTGACAAACTTCTGCATCATGCGTTGTACTTTGAAATAAGAAAGGAGGATGTTACAAAAAGGTCAATTTTGGCATACGGCCGGAACGAAAAATTTTTTTACAGCCTGATTATACGCATCCTGAGTGATGGGAAAGTTATGAGAAATACGGTTCAAGGTAAGAGTATGACCATACTTCTAACTTATATTCCGTCTCGTTTTCTTCGGACGATGGTCTCTTCGTAAATTAACCACTTAGAAACTCATATTGAGTACATTAGTGTTTAATAAAAACCAAAAATAATTAACGACAAATTAATCGAAACAAGGAATTCTTTGATGACACGATGAAACTGTAGCTGTGTAGCTCGCAGAGACACGCTTCTTCCAAGCTGAGCTGTTCGTTGCGTACTTGAATTCGGTGCACTAGCTTCTTGTATGCAGCGGCACTTAATTCACACGAACGAGTATGCTAAGTACGTAGATTGATTGGAAACCCGCGTATAATCGAAAACGCGTTGTTCCATGTATTCCCTACAAGACTATAATGGCGCAGTATAAGCGACGTTCGTCGTTCGTCGAGGCACTCGTTCGACTGCCTCGTAAACACTGACTGAGGACGATTCGTCCTGCCCGATTTCTGATCGCTGTACGCTCGCAACTGTTCTGGGAAAAATTCTAGGCCTTAACTTCTTAGAACTCGCGATATTTCTTGCGAGCCAAACATAAGAAACGCGGAATATATTATAAGTATGGTCATACTCTTACCTTGAACCGCATTTCTCATAACTTTCCCATCATTTCCGGGAAAAATGACAATTACATTTTTCGTTCCTCAGGATGCGTAGACTCATGAGGTAAACAAATTTTTCGTTCCGGCCGTATGCCAAAAGTGGCCTTTTTTTAACATCCTCCTTTATTGTAGCAATAAAGTAGAGCTATTATAATTCTACTGTTTGAGGTCACTAATTACGGGGATATTTAGGTCATTCTTTTGAGTTTAACCCTTTCGCTGTGGTAAATTTTTAACCACAGCCGCAAAATCTTCTGTACCGACCGCGTCGTTTCAAAATTTGTCTGATTAAATTAAGGTGAAAGTGCAGGAAAGATAAAATTTAGAATTAAATTAAAGTGGAAGTGCGCCAAAGAGCGCGAACGGTACAGTGGGAGCAAATTTTCAAAGCGCCTATAGGCGTTAACAGCAACGAAAGGGTTAAGCTTGAAAGGAATACCGTAAAAGTCTTGGAAATTGCAAATTTAACATTCGAAGAAATTTATGCAAATATGAGAACAATTGAACGCGTTGAATTGTAAAATTTACGACTGGTAATTTTTTTCGAAAGGCTGAAAAATGTGAGGAATAACGACGATTTAGGAGAGATTATCGATACGATGTATCAAAAAATCCCTATTTCGTCTCTGTGAAGTATCGTTCACGAGTTGATTCGTGGTAGAATAAAGCAACGAGATGGAGAATGTACCGTCTTGTCTTCTAATTTACATCTGACCCAGTCTCAGCTGATCGTAAGTGGTCGTTGTCCTCTAAACAAGTCTGCATACGTTTCCACCGTGAAACTTCGAACACGCATACCGTTGCCTGCCAGCTCGTTTTATTAACACAGAAAGAAGGCCGAACGAACAACGAGGACATAGTTTGCTGGTGATCTTCAGGGTCGTTCCGAGAATTCTAGTAAGAACACTTGTTTCTGATACTGTCGATCATTGAGATTTAGTTTTACTATGGTACAGAACGTTCGTATTATTTCTTTTCCTTTTTCGTTTCCTTTATACCGTCGTCATTTCATACTCTTACTGTCAACATTTCGTCTCTTTTTATAAATATCGCAATCGGGTATTGTTTTTTAAAGAAATTTCCCGAGAGAAATGTACGTGACAAATGTACAAAATTTATTTGTGATTTGTACAGTGTTTGATGTAGAATTTTTTTTGGGAAAAAATGTGACAAAACGAGTGATTACGGATATGCTGTAATAATTAAGGTTCGAAAACTTTGAAATCGTGAAAAATAGAAAGATATTGCAATTTAAGAGACTACGATAATTCACTACGGTACGTTTTTTTTATAATACTTGCAGCATGGTATTCAAATTCCTTCAGGTATCAAGATTCTCATTTTGAACGCATGAGAAGTGCGAAGCTTTAAGCACGTGGTTTATGTTCAGCATGTATGATTTAATGCGTTATCGCATATGGTACGCGTTAGCCAGTGAAAATCAGCTCTGTATCTTGGATAACTCGTTCGTTCATGTAACATACCATTGTTCATGTTAACCTAATTACACGTGATCTTCTTACATCGTATTACTTTAAGAGCCTATTACGGTAATTGGTATTAAAATAGCTTTAACCACTTGTTACAAAGTGTGAGATTTAGAAAAATTAGGACTTAAAAATGTTTTCCAAACACCAAGTAAATTTATTCCATATTTTCTTTAAATAACAATGACTTCATTACGTATCTAGTTGTAAATAATACAAATACCAAAATTCTGTATAATTCCAACGAAAAGAAATCAATAATTTTAATCACCGTCGCTAAAAAGAAAAATTATCTAGTGATTATATCAATTATAAATTGAATCCTCTTACTACAAGTTTCAAATTCATCTTCACGGATACAATTACCTCTCAAAGTTTCTCCACTTACACGCGATGTTACAAATTAACGCTAAAATGTCGACCATTCGTAATTCTCCGGTAGAATTTCCTCCGCAAACTGCTTTAATACAGGCAAAAAGTTACAAAAAAAAAAAATATCAAACTTCTCGCACAATTTTCAACTCACTTTAATTGTCCAAAATAGAGTACTTAAAGAAAGAGTCGTAAAATAACAAAACAACCCAACGCACTAATTTACCAAAAGGAAGAAAAAATGAAAAAAAGCAACTATAGCAAACGACACAGATGCAACAGTGCCAAATCCACGTCACAGCTGTAGCCAAACAAAATGCAGCAACGGTCCAACAACACGCTTGAGCCGAACGCGGACACTCACTCTCATAATTCTGCGAGACGAAATGCCAAGCGAGCAGCAGCCCAGTGCAGCGTGTCGCTCGACTTTTTACCGTTTTATTCCAGTTTTGTGGCGCATATGTAGATGTCCATCGAGCGTGACAAGCTACCCGACTTTTGAGCGACGACCTGCATGCGGGACCCGATTGCGCGCCGGGGAAAGAGAAATGAGAAAGCAGAGAACGGTCGGGTGGGCACGTGATGAAGGTATCAATTAACAGAACACTCTCCGCGCTCTGGAGAACTCGAAAACGGAACAATGACGCCGCGGTTCTGTCCTGTTAAGGAAGGAAACTTCTCGTTACCTCATTTCGGCCGGCTCGCGAGCGGCCGAACGCAATAAGCAAAGTCGATCTCTCGCGAGGAGCCGGATTGATACTTTGTGGCACGAGCTATTTTCGTTCGCGGATGTGTACAGTCTGTCACACAACAGCATACCCGAGCAATATCTTCGCAAAAATTTCGCCTGTTCTGTGGAACCTGCTCGAAAGTATCGAAGGTGCGCCCGAAAATGATAGAAACATGTTAAAAAATAGCGGTTGCGACGGTTTGGTAGGTGCTGGATGTATTATTGTGGAGAATGTCCTTTCGTTTGTTTTATTTATGGTGAAAATAGGTATTAAATGAACATAGGAATAATATGATATTTGATAGTTAGCAAATTTTTATCAATGATATAATCTAAGGTGGTTCTGTCATTTTGGGACCTTACATGGTCGAATGGTATCTCTAATTTCTCCTCTGTTGTCGATTATTTCTTGACATTACTGTGTGCTGTGGTTTTTAACAGATTTGGAGAAAATTTGGAGGAAAAATATTTGAAATAGTGTTTTAAATAATAATAAAACTAATTTTGAATAGGAAGCGAACTGTTGTGAGTTTTGTTGTAGACGTACGACAGTTTGGATGAGAATATTGTAGGTTTTTAGAATTGTTCATTTGCCACGGAATAGTATAATTATCGACAAGCGAACTGTTTAGTTGGTCACGTGTGTTGAAGGAATTTCTTAGGCTCTGACTGACTGGTTTACAACTGCTCGTAAATTATTCCGTTCGTAAAGGAGGTATATGGGAAACATGTGTAAAGAAATTTTATGAGTTTATTATATAATTTTATATAAGCTTGGTACATGGATATGGGATATCTTATGGGTTACGTATAACCTTGATCGGTGTGTTGTGCAGATAAAAATAAGATGGAACTGGTCTCCTGTAAGCGTACGATAGAAAGCTGGTTCGTAAATGTTTCACTTAAGTATTATGTGAATAACATGAATTTTCAATAATATGGAATTTCATTGTGTTTTTAGTTTTAGATCTTTCGTTTCTTTGTTTGTTTTTTTAAGATTTGTGTACTGTATTAGTTAAACAAATATTATCATTATTGTGTCAACGAGTGATAAAGTAAATCGTTATTTTGTATAACATTGGTATGTGACTGAATTTATCGATTGACTTTTCCAAGAAAATTTCCATACCTTTTCAATGCTCTTTGACGCGTCGTAAATCTACACATCAACAGGACTAAAACAAAGAAGTAAAATTTATGGGTCAGTTTTAGTGAACAAAAGAAACTGTATGAAGTGTCTTTCAAGAAGGATGCATAATATTCTCGAGAGCGTTGTGAAACAAGAAACCCCATTTTTCATTTTTGTGTCCCCATTTACGTTTATGAATTCTGCAAGGTTCTTTCGCGAAAATAAAAGACTTGTAAATTATTATAATTACACAGAAGCGTACAATATATTGTATCAGTCAAAATATTTTTTAAAATTGTTAGAACTGAATAAGTTGCTACAGCAACCTGATCACATAAGTTCTAATTCTATAATAGTGTAGTATACAAGGTGTTCGACTACTTCTGGAAGAAAATTTAGAGGGTGATTCTAGAAGCCGATACAAGACGAAAATAAAGAATAAAAAAATTGCCTCTGAGGCTTCGTTTTTTAGTTATTAACGTTTGAAAATATCCCCGTAACCGAGCAAACCTCTCTACACCAATGAATATAGGGCGCGTCAAGACACAGGGGTTACAGTGATCTTCAACGCGAACGTCCGGCACTCTACCCTCATGCAACTTGTAGAAAGGGAGGCGGTAACATTCGACAAACGGCACTACCGTTTGCTTCACCACCACACAGAAGCTTTTCAAACGTATCTTCCATTCTGTGCCGCGAACACAATGTACCTACCACAATTTTCCTTAGTTTCCGTTCATTGGCTGAATTCAAATTTCGAATAGTTTGAGTATCATTTGGCTGTACTTAAATTTTGAGGTACATACTAAAGTATATACACTAAACTTGTTGCATGTAACCATCTCTCGAGTCAAGTCCACCAAGTTACGTTATCTCAGGCAGGCCAGGATGCTATTTCGTCCGGTGTGTGGTAGTGATTAATAGCTTATTGTCATCCAGAAACGCATTCCACAGGTGAAATCGAGAAGCAAGCTCCTTACGTCACGCGCGCTGGCTCTCGTTGCCATTGTTCACGGCTGTTCGCACCGCGTAGCCCATTATTTCCGTACAGTGGGCGATAGAAACGAACGCGTCGATTGCATTACACGTTATTTTCCATTGTCCGGCCAACGAGGTCGACGCGACGAGACGTAGCCTTGCGTTCGTATCTATCCTAACTCTACGGGTGAATCGATACTGTTATACGCGGAGTAGCGTGTGAAACATTGTTGTCATTCGTGAATGGCGAACAAAGTCGATCCGGAGGTCGACTACCATTCACGATTAGCCAGTACATACTGGGTCACATTCAAATCGGAAGGTAAGGTAGTGTGCCTTCCACCTGCCACCGCCGCTTCGTTCCTTTTCAAATATTTCTCGTTTCCCGCGCTTCGCGATCCTGCGCGAACACGTGACCACGCGCATCGAGGAATCGTTAATTATATAGTTAAGGGATTAGATTAGGCTTAAGTCCACCGTGACTCACGTGTGAAAATTACTGGAAAATTGATTCACGTGGAAAAATGCGGAAGTCTTGCGTCACCGCCGCTTCGTTCATTTTCAAATAATTCTCGTTTCGCGCGCGTCGCGATCCTGCGCGAACACGTGACAACGCGCATCGATCAATCGTTAATTATATAGTTAAGAGGTTAGATTAGGGTTAAGTCCACCGTGACTCACGTGTGACTGTGAAAATGACTGGAAAACTGATTCGCGTGAAAAAAATTCTTGCAGTGAGGAATCGAAAAACTGTCAGAACATTGGGAAGAAATTATGAATATTGGTAGAGAATCCTTGTTTGCTTAATTTAATTTAAATACTTGTGGAAAAACTGAAGTTTTCACAATTGCGAAAAACCTCCCGAATTTATGGACCAACTGAATATATCTGAATGTATTTAAAAAAAAGTAAGAGAAATATTCTTTTTTTCCATAATTAAAGTGAACAATAATTGAAACATTTCTCTATAACCTTTTATTAGTACTAGATTCGTAAATATAAATATTTTTCTATTTTTATATTTTATGAAAATCGTTCAATTTTGGGTTGCACTCTTAAAAACGGAAACATTCATCGCACGCTGTATAAATAACAGTACGATACACTTCTGCATTTTAACGCAGACAATTGTTGATTCGCTAATAATATGTTTTTTTGCCAATGCAAGCGTACTCCTGTCATTCTCAAGTTTCTAATTACCTCATGTACCTGACATCATGCATTTCTGCTCTGACGGCATTATGATGCTATGTGAATGGTTGCATTGTCGGATTCGTACTAAATTCCTCACACGTTGTACCGTACTACAGCGATACAACACAGAAACAAATGAATTTTCTACAATTCAACAATTCTGTAATGAAAATTAGGATTGTCAAGCGCGGTTTATGGCACGGCCATAACCGACAGCTGTTTTTCAATTTCTGATTCTCGCTTATTATTCGCATACATCAAAGATGATCTAACCAAGAGATGGTACAACTATTTCGTTGCATTTTTTCTCCTGTTTTCAATTAATTAAAAATTTCATTTCACCGTTTTGATCCAAGTTCTATATTTCTGTTTCAGGTGAGTAGTACAAGGTGACATATAATTTTCAAAATACGCAAGATTGTTTAATATTTGGCTGGTAAGTGGAAACACGTTATTTTCCGACTTGGAGGGCTGTATGGTGTAGTTCGATAAGATCTAAGTGTGACAGAGTACTGATACAGTGAAGTAATAGAAATTTTAATGTTCCGATAAAGTAAGATAATGGAGGTTCGTATAGTAAATGTATCATTATACAAACAGAATATTCGTTTAGTATGAAAGAACAACGGCTAAAGACTCGGTGCAAATATTCATCTACAGAGTAGAAGACAACAATGAGTAAAGATTGGTCATGACGACAGCGTTCTTTCCGTGACGATGAACAATCGCTTAGTGATTCGTCATAAGTAAAGTATCCTTCTAAGAACCACGGTCGTGTAGAATATGATCGTAGGTTCAAAGTAAAGAAAGGGATGCTTCGTTCGATATAAATTCTTAATTAATGCTTATCCGACCTGGTAAATTTCGTATCGTCGAAATATTACATTCTACGTTTTTGTATTTTGAAATTATTTGAAAAACGCTACTTTTGACTATTAACTCATAGTGATTTCCTTTCGAGATTAACCCCCGTGCTAACGTAAATACTAGGAAAGTCAAAGGCCAAAAGGAGTCCGTAAAGAATATTTCGAAGACCAAATACAGAGTCCATGTCAGTCGATTAGCAAAATTCACACACAGATTATTTGCAACTCATACAAAGGTTCGAGTTTTTAATTTTTTCAACTACGGCGCACCTTACCAAAAAGTCCGAAAAAAATTGGGGATGATAGTTACGTTGATATGCTGCTACTACATAAATATAAAAATAGTCGCTTCGATATTTCAAAAGATATCCGCTTTTGTCTACGTTTATTATTTTTCACAAGTAGGATTTGCATCGAAAAAAATCGGAAAAAATTCCCTAACACGTGCCTTGTTATACGCAATGTGCCAGATTTTTTTCAAAATTTTCGCATACCGCTGAATAGGGAAAACAGTCCGCAGAATAAAAAACATAAACCACCCTGTAACTAAAGTTGAAAGTTGGCATCCAATGTTCTCTTTCGGTGAGCTTTCGAATGGTATATCGCACGACCTAATTGATTCAAGGCTACTTTTGACCATCTTATCTTGCTAAACCCTTTAAGTAGGCCTGCGAGAGACGCGGGAAACTATTCAACAAGAAATAAGATTCACCTCAGAACGCGTTTGAAAAAGAAATTTTATCACGTGAAATAAAATTCGTGTAACTAATTCTCAAGCGTAGAAAGTTTCGACCAAAGTGGATTATTAAATCTGAATGCTCGTAAAGTTCTCAAAGGGGTACCATTTCTCCAGAAGCTGCTCTCTCTCTCTAACCGGTATTCGAAATATTTGCTAAAATCATTCTCTAATTTCTTCCCCAAGATATTCGAAAATGCCTGGAAAGTTTGCATACACCCTACATAAACATGCTATAAGCAGCTATGCAATACACGGGCGTTGCTCATAGCCTTGACTTGCGAAACCAGTTCACAAACCTATAGGTAGTCCTTGTTCGAAGTTTACCATTCACGGGGATTTACGGTATCACCAAGTTTCTCGAGTTCTGATTAAAATTCGCAGTGTATTCGCTGCTCATAAATTATATCGCCTTTTGATGAAATTTTCATAATGCGCAACACCCAGCACCGCTAATAGCAACTAATTTGCAATTATAGAGAGATACAGGGATTAATTAGTTGTTCTTACGCCTTCCTTGTAACGAACGGGCTGAAAGACGAGATTCGTTGTAAGAAAGATTCGGTGAAAATGTAAGAGAAAATTTGACGCTTTTGAAAATTATTCTTGGTCAATGAAGATATAATTGGAGTATCGGGAAGGGTAGAGATTAGGGCAAGATTTTTGCCAGGAGGGCTGTCGGGAACGTTGCAACAGCGTGCGTCAAAGACACGCGTAGTTTTCGTAATTTAGGATGTTCCTGGTCCTAAATATTTTTTCAATCGTTGCAATTTTAATGCATTTAGATAGCGTTAACTTTCTTTACTGTGCAGATGTATTCGTGAAATTCAATAGTTAAGAAGTCGCAGGAAGTGAAAGGAAATTGCTAATTTTTTCGCCAATTTTAATACGGTGTTTATCACATAAATGAGTTTTTATCTGTGAAAGCATTAGTCATGTGAATAATTTGTTCCTCCACTTTACTCAGAAGACTGTTGGCTTTTCAAGTACTACTTTCTAATGCAAATAGTTGGTTGTAGCGTGTGTACGTTATAAAAAAATTTTTTTAAATAAAACGTCATTTTTACAAATGCGCAAAAAATATTAAAGCTTAACGTGCAATTCAGTTGGTATTTAAGTCAAGATTGTCTCCACAGTTCGATTATTAAGTCGCGATTCTTAATTCTTCCACTTTCTGATCCTAACTCCTCCCAGAAACTTAACTTTTGTCGACCTGTACAGTAGAATGTGGAACGTGTGCTGTATTTACTGGTACTAACCGTGAATATACTGCGCCTGGGTCACTTGTGACCCAGCGACTTGAAAACGATAACGCACACAGTGACAGAGCTGTTTGTGGTAATGTTCAAGTGAGGAGCTCCTTAGCACAAGTCCAGAACGGGAAATGTAAGGTATAGGAAGTGTACTTAGAAACAGACGACACGAATTAGTTTCTTCTAACGGTCGGAGGAAGAAAGATGTGCGCGACGAGTCGATTTGTCCCGTTCGAAAGTGGCAAAATAGTTTAAACTTCACAAAATTGTAGGACCTAACTAGAAGAAGAAACAGGGACGAAAAAGTTCTGAAGCAAATCACTGAAATATCCCTCGATAACCACAATGTTGAAGAACAGAATTCAGCATTGCAAATTCGCTGGAAAAGAAATTGCAAATTAAATGTCGCGCGCCAATGGAACGTTCGTTTTTACCATTTCACAGTCCTGTCAGAAGGTACTCTGACTCGGAGTAGGGTGGGCGTGAAATTAATTGAACGTGTCTAGGTTCTTACAATAGTATATGTTGCACAAGAATTATATCCGCGTTATCGAGAGTCGTTCGCAAAAAGTGTGCTTCGAGGGTCTCGTGAAGACGCGTCGTCCTGCCGATCCCTGTCCACCCCTACGCGAACAGGCCCAGGGAAAGACCCAAAGGGGCGGAGTCACCCCCACCGAGCGCGCTGGGCCTGGCTTTAAGGTGCTCGCTTCACCGTCTTCGGGACGGATTTTCTCACAGTTCATCCCGAGTGAGACTCGGGCAAAGTGACGCGTCAGGACTGTTTTGTCTTCCATAGATATCTTTATGGTCTGTTTAGTCTAACGAAATTATCCTTGCACGCATAATTATTACTTCTCCTCGTTCAGCTTTCTGTTCTATTCCGTTTGATATTTAAAAACGAAGAATATCGACCATCGTTACATTTGTCGAACAATTTTATATTGAAAAAGAGCGTTTCTTCAGTTTTGAAACGAGTACAAGAAGGGGACACTGTCTTTTAAGCAGAGCCGAGATATTGGCACCGAAATGATAATACGATATATCGGCTCGTTTCGTTCACATTTTTTCTTTCTTTTTAGGGGGGGAATTTTGATATCGAATAGCTCAAAAATGATTCGAGATAGAATGCTGAAATTTCACGGAATTCAATTCCTCGAGACTGTCAACGAAATGCTTACGAGTGTGAAAGAAATCGGCGACCATGATCGCAATTCTCCTGCGTTTTAACGTGGAATGGCTCGTATTCTTGTGATCGTTGTTTTGCGGCCTGGTCCACTTGGTCGTTTATCGACCCCAGAATTTCATCAATGGAGGCCGTTATTGCGAGAGATAGGTATCTGAGGGCGACAGGACTGAATGAAGTAGTGGTTCAACTCGACTGGTACGATGCAACACTCTCACTACTCCGCTCTTCTCTCACTCTCTCTCTCTCTCTCTGCTTGAACAATAGCCGTTATGTGTACAGTGTTTGTCGGCTTTCTTACCTAGAATCTAGATAATTTATGTTTCTCAATCCTTTTACGATTCACGCGTCACGTTTGATGCTGTATCTGTATTGTCGCGCTTTAGAATGCGGTACAGACGGGAAATTTGTTTCTTAGTAGTAGAAATAAGGCTCAGAATTTGAACAAGCTATCATGAAATAGCACAACAATTTAAAAAAAAAAAGAAAAAGCACTGAATAAACACGTATCAGCAGATATTCTTTATTTCTAAAGAAGAGATAGAGCGTTTCATAGTATCTTTATTGGATTCGAACAGTGGATTGTTAATAAACTAATGTCTTTCTTAACTTTTAAATAAACTGTCTATTTAATTTGAGATTTACCGGAGAAAACGTGCGAACTATGCGAGTCATACAGCAAGAATAAATAAATTGAAGTGAGGTCAGAAACTTTTTCTAAACAAAAGACCCTCTCTACGTGTTGATTCACTTTTGACCGTAGCACTTCCAACGTGCACTCGAAGACGAAATATCCAACAGTCTTACTATAGTAAGTGCTAATTAAGTCACTTCAAGGGCTTATTTCTAATACGCTCTTTTCTTCTTACGAGGATATATGTAAGACTAAGGAATTACAGGGGCTTAAAATAACGTCGGTTCGCTCGTCGATGACTATGTGCGATATTGTGTAGGCCGCTGCCCTTTATCCGTTTTTATATGGTTCTTCGGCCGTTAGGACCGTGCAAGCCGTGGAGGTCTTACGAGGATACATGTAAGACTAAGGAATTACAGGAGCTTAAAATAACGTCGGTTCGCTCGTCGATGACTATGTGCGATATTGTGTGGGCCGCTGCCCTTTATCCGTTTTTATATGGTTCTTCGGCCGTTAGGACCGTGCAAGCCGTGGAGTGCGGGTGCAGCCTGCGCTCATCCTTGTCTAGGGCCCCCTGCGGCTCTGATCCGACGGTCGTTGTCTAGGCGCGTCGTTTTTTGGCAACGTGCTTCTTCCATCTTACGTCTTATGAGAGCACTGCAGGTAGTTTGTGTAGTGGTGAAGTTGCAGCGTTTTATAGGATGACTGTTAGCTGCGGAAGGGTAAGTTTGGAACCGAAAAACGTCGGAGGAAAAGTACCCTTAACACTTTACCGACCGATAGCGGTTGAACATTTTACGCACTTCCGACCGCTCACTCGGCCACAGATACATCGCTGACACAGGCTCTGTGTAGACTGTAGGCTATCGCGCGGGAATATATGCGCTTTTTCTTATACCTATAAAAATGTTAAATCGAACTTTGACCGATTAATAGGCTACCGGTCGGTAAGCGTCGGCGGTAAAACAGCGATTAACACTAAAACTACCGACCGGGTCAAAATGACCCATTAGCATCTTTCGAAAAAACGTGAATGTTCTATACTGGTAAGTATTATCGCTTGTAACTTTCCGAATTTATATTCTACATGTATGCTTCCATTTGTATCGGTATGAATGGAATTTTCCAATCACGGTTTACTTACATAAAAATTCACTTTTGAAAAGTCGGTAATGGGTCATTTTGACCCGGTCGGTAGTTTTAGTGTTAATAGGCTACCGGTCGGTAAGCATTGGCGGCAAAAAGCCGATTAATAGGTTACCGGTCGGTAAAGTGTTAAAAATATGTAGGCCTTACAATCCAGGTGCGTCTTTCCGCATTATTTGTTTATTTTTACGGGAAGATTTCCCATTAGATTACACGAGAACAGGTAGGCACTACAGGCAATACCAGAAATACTAACTCCAGAAAGACTGTCAATATGTGTTACGAAGGAGCGAGTAGAAACATTGAAAAAAATTTTAATATTCTGCGTGTCGTTTCGCAGTTTCACAAATTCGGTGTTTATTATCCCTGTTCGAAAAGGCAATTATCCACAGTAAATGCGATATAATATCGAATAAATTCTAAATGTCCCGGAAAAAGTAAAAAATTTCTTCGAAATTAATCGTTTAACGAAAAATAAATCTATCAAAATTCGAAAGGATTGCGCACAGATGTTTACACGTAAATCGTTTACATTTCTCGCGTTCCGAGAGGAAAAACAAAATCAGATATCATCGAACAATCGTTCAAAGTGGCTGATTTCAGCGAGTAAACACCACTCGGATACATACTTACGCAATCGAATGTTGACACAAACAAGTAGTCGGATCTCACGCAGTTCCTGCGTTATTATGTTTGAAAACTACGGCTCAAGATCGAACGACTCTTTTTATTTCTGATTGCAACTCGACTCCCTGTCCGGGAACGACAATACCCACGTTGGAAAACAATTTATTCTTTCTATTTCCGTTGATCTCGAAACGTGTCACCCAGTAGGAAGCTTCGCGGTGTTACTGAAAAATGAATGTCAGACTCGATCGATGAATAATCAACGATCCCTTTTTCTTTCTTGCATTTTCGTTCGTTTCGCGCGCTATTATTCCTCGTGAGAAGCGATATTGAATTATTTACCGGAGGGGGAGACGTTGTAATTTTACATCGTGTTGTATCGTCGATTGTTTCACTTTCAATACGGATTCGAAAATAAAGTAGTCACGTGTGAAAGTAACATTTTCTCCGTGGAACAAAGGAGATTTGTTTAATTCTCTGTTTTACGTGCGTGTCGGTTACTCTTCGATGCAGCTGAGATTGCATAATTTTGTTATGCACGGTGCGACAGTTTGCGCGGTAACAAAGGATGCGCGCGTTTCCGTTGATTTTTGCATTCGATGCATTTTTTTCTTCAGACCGTCCGTCAAAATTCGTTTCAAATTTTTTTATTTGCCTACATTGTGACGAACATTGTGCGTTTAACGCGTGGTTTCGGGGCGCTAATTTCAGAATTTGGAGGAACGAGACTTCGTACGCGCCGATCAAAGGGCGCGCGTCCATTTGAGAGTGAAATTGTCGCGAATTTCTCTCCCAAAAATCAAATCAAATTCATCAGTATAAGTACTTACACGGTATAAAGAATACTGGCGGAGAGCTGAGCACAAATTTGAAATTACTCTCAAAAGCAACAATCGCAAGAAAAAGACTCTGAAATAGAAACGTACCTTAATACATTTAAATTTCGCGCGCTTTTCTAATTGCGAAAGAAAATGAAAAAAATCAGAATAATTTCCAACGAAGCAATATTGAGAAGCAGATGTACATATGTATTGTAAGAAGCGAGCCATTCCTCGCGAAGGCACGCCAAGTGTGTTTGCCTTGCGCTTCTCCGTGCTTCGAGCAGACAAATTGAGAGGCACCAGGAAACCGCGTGTTCAACCGGTTCTTTCTCGTTGCATCATGCATCGCTCATCCTTCTTCTAAAGTCGGTTTCTCCTTGACAAAGCGAAAAACGCGAACGAGAAACGAGTCTACTGGTGGAGGAAGAAGAAGAGACCGGTCATACCAGCGGGCTTCAAGTTCTGTGGTATACAGTGTGATCCGCCCAACGTGATCAACCTTAAATTATTCCGTTGTTAGTCGGACCGATCGACATTTTTTTTTTTTTTTCTTGTGTTGTATAATATGGTTCCTTTTTTTTTTTTTCGAAGTTTTCAAAGTCACGTTCAACTTTTTATAGAATTAAGTTTACAACTTTTGCGCGGCCATCTTTTAGCGGATTTCGAGGCGAACTTAATGAGTATAATGAAAAATGTATTCTTTTTTATCCGATGAAACGGTACGACGAGGCAGGATATACCGGAAGAGATGATTTCGTAATGCTGGATAACATGCGATGTCTCTAATTTTAAGTTTCGAACTTACGCAAATTCGCAGCAGTAATTACGCTGCAGCACGGTCAAATAGACGGCAAATAAATGACTGCTTAATTCTC
The DNA here is from genome assembly GCF_001263275.1 of Habropoda laboriosa. Classification (NCBI taxonomy): domain Eukaryota; kingdom Metazoa; phylum Arthropoda; class Insecta; order Hymenoptera; family Apidae; genus Habropoda; species Habropoda laboriosa. Next base: position 4,383,261 of record NW_017100242.1, read on the forward strand.
TCTATGACATCTGCACTTTTTTTTTTTTTTTTTTTTCTTAGTGTTGGGATATTTTTTTCAGACGAACTCGTCTCAACGTCCGCTAAAACGATAGGTTTATATGTAAAAATTAAAAGTGGCCTTGAAAACTTATGAAAATGTACTATAAAATGATCTTGAAGAGCTCTTTAAACCGCATAATGCGACACGAATAAAATGTCGATCGGTCCGCTAAAAACACGATAATTTAAAGTGATCACGTTAGGCGGTCTACCCTGTATACTCGAACGAGCAGGTGTGTCACGTCAAGTTACGAAACGTAAAGACGTCCCATCCCGCTATTCCTCCTCGCGAGCCTTTAAAACAGGTCCGTTTCGAGGGCAAGAGCGGCGCTCTTCGTTGCCCCGAGCAGAGCCGTGAGCAGTTGCCAGAGATTTGATCGGACGATGACGTCAAGAGCCTCGAGAGTTTGCTTTGCTGGAAAAATCTGGGATATTTGAATTGATGACTTGGTGAGACTAGTCCGACTTACTGTCGTGTTTGGACTCATTTTCACCGGGAAAAGCTCACCGATCCATTGATACTACTTTCATGAAGATAGGATGAAAATTCGAGAAATTGCACATTTCTGAGATATTTTCACTGTTTTCTCAATGCAGGAAAAATTGATAACAGATAAAAAAGTTATAGAAAGTTATAGCAAATTCAATAAATACAAAGATAATACAGCATTGTATAATCACATGATAAGAACATATTACTAGAGAATGGGCGAAAGAATTTTTATGACTTTTCTCGAATTTCTTCTCGTTAATTTTCAATTACGATTTAAAGATAAATTCCGCAATTAAGCCGTGAAGGTAGTTAATAAAATGATAAATTGATATTTAAACGCAGTGTCTGTACTATATATATATATACTTCTGACCGAGATTTAAAATACAATTAGATGTTCACTGGTTTAGAAACTAAGTACAGTTATCTTGATTTCCATTTAAAACTTCGACTGATTAAACGTCTAATCTAAAATGCAACCAATTATCCATTGATAATTGCAACGATATCGAATTTCCCAGAAGTTTCTCTGATTTTTGTCAGTGGAAATATTCGGCAATACTACTTCATCCTAATAAAACAAATATTATCTATCGAGGCGATCGTTTCTTCGAAATGTTACGAAAGAAAAATGTACGATCTGAGGATTCTTATCGCGATTTCCATTCCCGTGCCGACTCTAAATACCGGAACCAGAGAGTACGAACAGTTTCCAACGACCGAAGGAAATGGTTGTTACTAATTCTCGCGATTCGAAACGTGATTCGTACACGGTGCATTTCGAGGCTGGAACGTGGATACGTCTTCCTAACCGTATTTTTTCTCTTTCTTCCTTTTCGACACTGTCGGACTCTCGCGCGAAACGCAGCTCCGAGATTCGCGCTTAAAGGACTGACATGGTAACGAACGCTCTGAAATTACCGCAATTCGAATAAACGAAGCGTATTTAGGCTAGCTCCGGTCGCGCAACGCCAGTGTAAATAATCTAAATTTTCCGAGATTTATAACGATTTACCAGAGGAATTCTTGCTCGCGTGTTTATTCAATGCTGCCTACATTATTTATCATCTCAACTCACGTTTCTTGCTGTTTACGTGCTCTTTTAGAAATCTATTTGAACTCGCGTCGAGTCGCGTGTGTGTACAACTTTGACATTAAAATCTTGGAATTTACGTTGTCTTATGGTAGTTACACAAGCAGTTTCGAATCAGACGAAACAAGCAAACGGAACAAGATTGCTAACAAAAATATTTAACACTTTCACCTTTCTGCACTTTTGAAGTGTGACAAATGAAGAACTTCTGTTTTCCATACTTCCGGAAATCGTACAATGATAAATCGTGACGAACGTGTATTATGAAAAGAAATTGTAAGATGAAAATGTTACCGTTTCTGTGAAAGAATTCCTCTTTTGATGAGCATCTAGGATCAACGATGAACCAAACGGCACTGCAACTGTTGACATACGTTTCCAAGGCTATTGCTGGAAAATGTCAACCAACTTTCTCTAGAAAGTGTTTCGCACTGTTCTCAATGACAATTGACGTATCGTAAATCCAAGTAATTAACTTAATATTTATACGTAAACTCGGAAAATTGCAGATCAGTGTTTCACATCGAGATTCAGAAATATGTGTACGATTGTTCCCTAATCTAGATGCACTGAAATTTATAAAAATTGTGAAAAGGGAATACGTTCAAAAATTTTGCATCTTATCAAATACTCTCTTTGTCGAAAGTGTTGCCCGCCGCTGCCCTCGCTGAAAATTTTGCCCGCACGGGCACCAAGTTGCCCATGCCTACTTTTAAGCTGTATAAAATTCTTTCATTAGTTATAAATATTGGAGAATATTTTTTTTAATTAGTTACACGAAAATCTTGAATGCACGTGTTAAATGGCGTTTAAAAAGAAAATACTGTTTGAGAAAGTGAATGCAGCGAAGCAGAAGTCACTGGAAGAATCGGAAATTGCTAACGAATTACCAGCATTTTTCTGTCTCTTCCGTCTCGAGTTATCGAAAGTCAACCGTGCACCGGCGATTCCATATTTCTTTGTGACATCGGGCGGATAGTAGGCGCACATACCGCAGACGAGTTAGCCGCGGCAACCTACTTACCGGCTCGGTAAGCTGCATCCACTGTCGTCTCGTTCCTCTTCGACTGTAGTATTGTGCGTTCTCTCGCGTGAAAGAATACCAGGAGCCTCCGACGGCCGTTCGATGTCCATTGGCCTCGAGGATGTTCTGTTCGAGTAATGAAACATCTGTCGAGAATCGTTATACGCGCCGATTTCGTAACAGACTTCTTCGCTGATTTTCAGAAATTTATCGTCTGTTATGTCGAGATTCTTTCGCGTGCTTACTCGTATAATTAGCGTAGGAAAGTATTCGAAGGGATAGTATTTTCTACAGCTTCTTCGGAAAGCAAGAAGAATTGAAGATTCTTTTAAAAAAATACTTCTATGATGCTTTTATTCGGATACTATTCGAGATCACGCCACTTTGGGGAGAAAATTTAAGAGACGATTCTTGGAGGTGAAACAAGACGAAAATGAAGAATAAAGAAATTGCGTTTGAAGCTTCGTTTTTTAGTTATCAACATTTAGAAATATCCCCGTAACCTAGCAAACCTCCCTACAGCAACGAATATAGAGTCCGTCGTAACACAGGGGTACAGTGGTTCTCAAAACCAACGTTTCGTGTCCATACCCTTACTAATAAGGTTTTAATCATAGAAAAGATTGTAACATTTGGCACCGTAAATGGTATAACCGTGTTAAGAATAATTAAGTTTTCTTTCTACTAGATTTACGATACGAATGTGAGTATTTTGCTATTTTTGAGATCTTTCGATGTTTCTTTCTCTTTATTGTCAGGAAGTCTTCAAACCTCTAACAAACACGCAGAATTTGAAGTTTTCTCTTACACCTGAAATTTCAGTTGACATATTCTTATATAAACCCATGCAGACCCGAGTCGCATTACTACGAGCGACCAGTACCGTTACACTGTGACAGTTACATCAACAACTTCTCACTCCTTAAATGCGTTGAGTTCATCTTGGGCGTTGACCATAGCCTAATTTTCACTGGCAATCTCTTAAGGTCCTACTAAAATTAAAACCTTTGAAAAAACTGATATTCAACCCCTTGGAGAGCGATTACGAACTGAAAGCGAAAGAAATAACGAATTTGGTAGAGGCAGAATAGATCAAAGAATGAAACTAGAAATACATTTTATTCACCGGGGCGTTATTGATATTAATTCCATCGAAATAAGGAGTAAATTCCTCGGCCTCTCCTACTCTTCCTATTCATCGGCCCCTCCTCCTCTTCCTCTCAGACAACATAATTTCAAAATGTTTAATCACCGTCGACAGTAATTGTATTTCGCGGAAATTCAATTCAGCAGATACCTAAAACGAAAGAAAAAAATGTCGAGGTTTTTCTTTCGAACGTAACTCCTAAGAATTTCAAACCAGCTCAATTATGTTAATTTACAATTGAGACACACTTCCTCCTCCTCCTCTCCCCCTCTTTCTCTTCCTCCTCCTCTTCCCATTTATCAGCCCCTCCTCCTCTTCCTCTTCCTTCTCCTCTCCTTCTCTTCCTCGGCCTCTCCTCTCCTCCTTTTCCTCGGCCTCTCCTCCTCTTCCTCTTCGTAGGCCTCTCTTCCTCTTCGTAGGCCTCTCTTCCTCTTCCTTCTCCTCTCTTCCTCTTCCTCCTCCTCTCCTCCACTTCCTCTTCCTCCTCCTCTCCTCCTCCTCCTCCTCCTCTCCTCCTTTATTTTTAATACATTATTTGTAAGCATCATTTTCTTTTTTCTTTTTTTTAACAAAAGTGGGACAAATACTCTTGAAAGTAAGATACACGATGGCTGCAGCAGCATAGCTAAGCAATATAACAAAATATCTCGCAAATAAGAGAACCGGGGTGCTGAGAACACTCCGCGCATCTAATTAAAGGTTAAATATCGGAACAAGTACGCGCGCGCGTCGTAATTAATAGAAATCGTTGTGAAATAATTATAATGCGAGTAATCTGAACTGTGGCAATTAAAAATTTAATTAAAACCGTCAGGTTCCTAACTGTTACGCTTTCTTGTTATATCGTGGCACGGAGAAGCTTCTGAATGGATGAAAAATTTTCTTCGACCTTATCGGTCTTCTATCTTTCATTTTTTTCTGTTTTTTAATTTCTTCGCCTTTGCAAATAAATAAAGTTGTTACTATCCGACCCGTTGAGTACTCGAATACTCGGAAAATATCTGGAGGAATGAAAAAATAACCGAGTATGTTTCACTCAGGTAGCATACACGCGTTATTATTTAAGTATTTATGTACTTGCAAGGCAGTCAAATTATTTTCATTCAGATTTACTTGTTTTTCTATGAAAATACCGGCAAATTAACATTTTCTTGTAATAGGCACCTACGTTTGGAACTAAAAATATTTTCGGTTGTTGAAAACACACGTTCAGAACTGGCAGACGTCGCTGAAGTACAGCTAGATAAATTTTAGCTAGTTTTGCCAGTCTAAGGTATTTCTTTCCCCGCGTTTTGCACAGTATTGAAAACACTTTTCAAAAAATGCGAAGTTTCAAAATTGGACAGTCACAGTTCTGAAGTAATTGTCATTTTTACAAGTATACAAAGAAAATTTGAAGAGAAAGCGTCACATATTCCTTGCTTTACCTATTTTCAATTTAAATATGCACGAATGCAATACGCAATCGCGTAAAGCAAATTTTTTAACTCTCGTTCAAATAGTTCCACACACAGATACACACTTGGAGGTTGAGCGTGTCCAGTGTCTTGCACAATCGGAAAATAACCGTGTTATGAAAAGTTAAATAACGCTTTTGGCCATTTTGCTTCGACAATTTCAATATTTGCAACGCATTTCGCATACCGCAAGGTTACGCGATATTCTACGTGTTTGTCAAGCCTATTACGTTACCCGTGCAACAATTACGTGTAATTTAAGTATATCGCACTTCTAAGTTACTTATGGCTGGTTCGATCATCCAGCCGATCGTGTTCTCACGATTTACAATTTCCTCGTGCAAATTTATCTTAGTTTTTTCATTCTTCTCTTTTTAAACATTGTAATTCTAATCGATCACTTTTAGTTCGTAACGGAGCATAGAGACTTTTGGCTGTTTCGTTTAGCTTGAAAAATTTCATGGAAGTTATTCGATTATTTTACAGAAAAAAGAAATGAAGAAAGGAAGAAAAAATATTTTCGAATAAATCAATTTTGAAGTATGAATTATTTGTTCGAAAACTTATTCCATTATTAATTTATGCATAATACCGATAGAAAGTAATCAGAGAAAAAATGAAAAAGTAAGCAAATCATATTCATTGAGATACTCGACATCGGTGAATCTTCAAAATTGATTTTTCTTGGAAAAGTTTGGAATCACTGTGCAGTGCAAGTTACACAAAAATTTCCTGAAAAATATTAGCAACTTTAAGAATTTTCTATCATTCAAATCAATCGAAATTAGGTAAACTGCTGTTGATCTCCATATCAGATTTAAATCTACCAAGAATTAGTAGCAAGTTCAATATTGATGAAAATTGGCAGCTAATCTCTGCATACTGAGTTAAACGATCCACCTTTCACTGACCAAAAACTTTACCAAAAGAAACCTCTTCGACAAAATACAAATACAAATACCATCATACCTGTGACTCTACGCACAAGAAACTAATCGAAACAGCAAATTCCATGCGCGGCTCTCAAAAGAAGGAAGAAACAAGACAGAATAGACGAAATAAAAAAGAAGCGACAGAGGAGGTTTCGCCAACCGGATGGAAGTTGAAGGTACCGGATCTCATACAAATATCGAATTAACACACACTGTACACACCGCTTATGGTTGTTCCCCGGAAAGGAAAAAGGTACAATGGCCGTGTCCTTTCTCTCTGTTCGACTGTCGTACACCTCTATTCCTCAGACAAGACACACAACGTGCATAGAACGTGTTCGAAAATGGCAGACGATTTTCACAGCATTCGCGAACCGAAATTTACGACCGCATTTCGAACGGGTAGCGGCCGTTGCAATCGTTGTTGCGAGAAAGATATTCGCGAATCGAGGCGATGACGACGGGGGCTTTCGCGAAATATACGGGCCAACGGCGACGGGAAATTTTCAAGGCGGATCTTGGGAAGCTGCGACGGGACCGGTAGTGTCGCTTGGAAAATGGGGCTCCTCTATCCGTATCGTCGTTCTTTTGCTACGAGAGAAACTGTACGTACACGCGGACGGAAAATCAATTTCTCGGGGAAAACGCAACAAGATTTTCCCTGTCTCTCTCTCTCTCTCTCTCTCGAATGGTAACGAGATATTGTTAACTCGTTTGCATCGTTGCAAATGAAATTTTGCGGGTAGAGAAATGTACTTCTTTTTTTGTAAATTCGATTTTAGTGGAATAGAACTTCTGTCGTAAGTATCTCGATGAGTACTCGTTTTTAGAGAGGTTACACCTTCATATTTATTTAGTCAGCTTTTAATTCTCTATTAATTTCCGGAAAGGGTTATAGGGTGTTCTGTTTAAAGGAATTATGGTGACCTTAATTTTATTTGTGAAAATTGTTGTAACGTGTGTGCCCCTGAAGTCATGCAACTTTTGCTTCGTACGCCATTTCGTACGGTGAATAGTTTACGAGCAATTTCAGGAAAAAGAACGAAAAGTTGCACCATGTCCAGCATTACCGTGAAGATTTACTGGTAAATATTTTTTCCAATACTGATAGGAGCAACTTCGTGGAGAAAATCTCAGAAGCGAATTATAGTTTGTTCGTCACAGAAGGAAGAGGAAAGGAACAATTTATTAGTGTGATAACTGCCAAGTAGCTATGTATATGCATTGACCATTTCAAATTCTGTCACACTGTGCAAAATAATTAATCTAGATTGTTCAAATCAATGAAATATTAAGCTTTTCTTATACTTTCTGAGATATTTCTAAGCAAATTTAATAAAAACAAAATTTCCTGTTAAGTACCCATTTTTCCTTTTTTTTAAATTATGCAAATGGGTTAAAAAGACACCGAATTGGGTTGATCAAATTTTTATTAACCCTTTGCACTCCAATGGCGCTTTTATGGCGACACGCGTAATTACTTTGGAGAAATGTACAATTCGGACTTTTTTTATATTATTTTATATTATCAAAATAATGCAAATTAAGACAAGAAATACAAATAAATAAATTCGTAAACACTAAAAATCCTTTTTTTTTTTTTTCAAGACAAAACTTTGGCTTTCCAGAAGTTTCACTCTTAATCTTATCAAAAAATGCTCGGAGTGCAAAGGGTTAATCGCCCAATCTGCATTTAATTCCAGTCGCCTTCAAAATAGTCCCTCTCTGCATTGATATCTATCATGCCTCAAATAATTTTTGGAAATCATTTTCCCCAACAGTGTCGAACACCTTCTGCGATTCAACTTGTATCTCTGTCGAATTTTCCATCTTTCGAGCTTCGATTTCATTTTTTGGAAATACAAAGACATCACTATACAAACATTTCTTTTTCGATCCGTTAAACGAGTGCTTTCTCTTCGTAGAAGTTCATTAAAAAAAGCTTCAATAATAACCCAATAATTCCCGAATTACACGAAACCATGAAAATTTGTCACGAGAAACGAACAGCAATTTTTATTACTACAAAACCCGACAATCTTTCGTATTCACATTTTCGCTACGCGCGAACACAGGTATTTTCAGGTGATTTCGAGTGTATTGCAGAAGGGACTACAATTCCCTTCGCGTTGAAATTGTAAAAAGGGAAACTGCTGTGCTGTAGATACCGCGAGGAAAAGGATTCCGCTCACGTTCGACTTTATGAAAAGAAAATTTACAGTCACGCCGTCGACGTGCAGCTGAAACGTTTCACTAATCGGAATTCGTGGCTCTCTATAAATCGCCACCACTCTTTGACGTCATTTCCTGCGTGTTCTGTTGATGACATACTAATGACGAATGGCATACCTGAGCAAAGCGACGGTGCCTATGTATGTGGCTAACACCAGTCGGAACAACAACTGTGATTTTTACTCTGTCTCGACGAATTTCTTCTCTGAAACCTGTCCTATTCTACCGATCGTGAGATTACCATTTATTTGGTTCGCTGGAAAACTTGGAGAATACAGACCGCTTTAATTGAGTTAACGTTAGATCGGTTTTTTTATTTTGAAAAATAGGAATTCTTTTGAACAGAGGGTTGTAAGGTTGTCTGAAAAATGGAAAATGATCTATCATTTTTGCATCGAAACTGGGCTTCTAAAACGAAATTACTCATGGGGTGACTTAATAATTAATTGAATAAAATAATAACGCTGTGATAAATTGATTTACTGTCGCATACGCGAAATCGACGTTACTTCCTCATCGACTCGGTAGAAATATCGAAATATCGTTGCTTTCTCGCATTTAACCCTTAAACTGGTCACTCGCCTTTTGTGAGTCGGTTTCATTCACAAATCAGCTGAGATTTCTTCAATTTTCTACGCTAAATTCACATTTTCCTGTTTCTTTTTGTAATTTAAATCTATCAATAGCCGGGTTAAAAGTGATCCATTAGCGACTTTCCAAAAGTGGATTTTTCTCTAAGTGAAACATGATCGAAAAGTTAGACTCATATCGACGCAAATAGAAGCATACATGCAGAAAATAAATTCGTAAAGTTACAGTATCGAACGTTCACATTTTTTGGAAAGTTGCTAATTGGTGATTAATTAATTACTGCTAATTAACTAGTTTCTGAAAATTTCCTGTTTCTACCCGTTCCTAGAAAATATCAATCTCACAGACGGTACATCAGCGTTTATGCGAGAAAATTTCACGCGACCGATTAAGGGTTAATTAATGTTAGCGCAACTTAAGTAAATTTAACACAGGATAGGGTATTAACCAAAAATGTATTAAAGTGTAGTGATAAGCGACTGCTAAGTGCTCCGGTGTCCGTCTCGCTCGACGGCTATCTCCAGAGTGTCCTCTCCGCGTCGTATCCCGCGTTGCTCCGAAAAACTGTTCGAGCCCCCTCGTTCGACTTTCCGGGGAAAGGGCTTAGTTTATGGCACCCTCGAGTGCCCGCGCGTTTTCTCTTCCTGGGTGACAAAGTCCAGGCCACCACTTCGCCGCCGAAATCTCGCATTTCTTACATTAACTTGCGAGAAATTATGCAAAGAGCAACTTCGATAAAAAGAAAGGTGGAGATGGGGTGTTAATGGTCGTGAATCGAGCGAGCCTAAAAATAGTGAATCGTTGCCATTAATGGTCGATTTCACCCTCGCCGTTGGCAAATGCGCCTTTCGACGCAAACTTCTTTCACCGCGTTGCTGACCCGTGCCCTCGTGCCGCCGCGAGATAATAAATTATGAGAGGGCGAGAGTTTACGAGCGTGACTCCTTCGTCCGTGAACGCATAAGCTCGTTTAAGCTCGTGTAACAGATATTCAACCATTTATCGCCTGAGAAGTACGAGATCTCCGCTTCTTCTTCCATCAGGATAAACACGTGGTTAAACATCGTCGAGTAGCTACACCGAGATAAATTTCACAGTGGAAGACGTTTTGTGAAATTTTGAATAGATTAGAATTAATCTCGATAGGAAGGATGTAGCATTGACGTGAAAACGACTTCCCTTCTTTGTCGTTTCATCGTGGTGGAATGTTTACAAGGATGGGGATCATATAATTAAGAAAACAAGTCGAACCTCTTTTTTTCTCGCCGCTTATTTTTATTGCAGCTAGGAAGAATGACCGAGGAAAGAATTTAATTACAACAACGTGGCAGAGATTCTGGCGAAGATGTGACAAAAATAGTTGTAATATAACTGCAAATTACGAAAAAAAAATGTTACTGATATTGTCAGTAAGAAAAATTCATTGTGATATCCTAACTTACGTTTTAATTTGTAAAACTGAGGACTGCTAAATGTAATTAATCTATGACAGATTAGCTTTTGTTACCTGAGATGCAGTATTAAAATAGTAAATGGCCGACGCTTAGATTCATAGTCAGAAAAAAAATCACAGGTTAACGGGTTAGAGAGACGTTTTTCCCTACGAATCAATTTTGCCCGCAAGCGTAACGATCCATCGCCATTTGCTACACGCTGTCATACCTTTTTTTCTACATACAGGTACATTTTTTCAGATTTGAAAATTGAAATCGTGAAAATTTCCTGAATTTCGAAATTTCGAAATTTCATGAATATTCTTTACGTCATTTTCATAATTTTTCCTGAATACGTCTAAGGCCGCGCGATATCACCTTGTTTCTCAAGCTTTTTTCAAATTGGAAAATTGAAATCGTGAAAATTTCAGAATTTCGAAATTTCGTAAATATTCTTTTCATAATTTTACCTGAATACATCTAAGGCCACGCGATATCGCCTTATTTCTCAAGCTTTTTTCAAATTGGAAAATTGAAATCGTGAAAATTTCAGAATTTCGAAATTTCATAAATATTCTTTACGTCATTTTCATAATTTTACTTGAATACATCTAAGGCCACGCGATATCGCCTTATTTCTCAAGCTTTTTTCAGATTGGAAAATTGAAATCGTGAGAATTTCGAAATTTCATAAATATTCTTTTCATAATTTTACCAGAATACATCTAAGGCCACACGATATCACCTTATTTCTCAAACTTTTTTCAGATTGGAAAATTGAAATCGTGAAAATTTCAGAACGTCGAAATTTTATAAATATTCTTCACGTCATTTTCATAATTTTACCTGAATACATCTAAGGTCGCGCGATATCGCCTTCTCTCTCAGGCATTGCATAATCGTATCAGCGACAAGTATCTAATTACAATACCGTATTATTCCGTGTCCGTCAATATTTCCAAGTCTTCACGTCAATTTACGTATCCTGCTCACTGAAACGTTTCCCTGTGAGCATTCGACACACTTGACTCGCAGCCTATAGGTGCACGCTGTAATCAGCGAGCCGGCGTAACCGCGATATAGAGATGTATTACACGTAAGTCGAGGGACAGTCTGCTTAGTAACGCGGTAGTTCAGACTGGCTGAAATTCAGTAAGTTTGAACGTGGCCGAGCCGGGAATTGAATTAACAAAGTTCATTTTCATTCTGGCGAAGGACCGCAAGGGGGGCCAGCAAGTGAAGCGGTAAGAGACCAAGAGTATTCCTGCGCCAGAACTGCTGCTGCTGGTTGATTCGGCGAGTACAAAGAAAAGAGTGACATAAACCTGATCTTTTGTAACATCTGCAAAAAGAATTGCCTCGCAGATCTCTTCGGGGAACGCTTCAATAATTGTTCTCGACCTTGTTAACTTTTAATAATTTCAAAACTTGTTTGTAATTTAACAAAAATTGGCGAAAAAATTGTGGAAGTGTAAAGTTTATAAACTGAAATTTTTTTAGGTCAAAAGTCTTTTTTATGGACTTTGTATGATATGAGCCACCGGGAAACTAAAGTGACTAACTTCATAAAATGAAATTGGTTAAATTTGTTTTATTTATGAAAAAATAAGCAGAGCAAGTATGCTCATATAGTGAAGAGATAAGGATATGAGGATTTTAGGATCTTCTCTAATCTACAGAAAACACTATACCACAAAATTTTATCATCGACAAATACGTATTCACAAAATGTTTGCTTGAGAGATAATTAGAACTTAATTTTTACGCAAGCGTCGTCCTTTAATATTGAAATATTCAAACTTAAATTATTTATTATCATTCTGAAAAATAATACTCGAAAAATATGTAATCAAACAAAACTATAAAAGACAAAATTCTCCGCGTGCAGCGATATCGAAGGAACTGAAATTCGATCGAGCTATCCGATCGCAAAAGGAGCACTCCCGCAAAATTCGCCACAATGCGAGAAATATTTAGCCGCGTAGGCTGCGAGCAGTCGAAACTGATATAGGACCGCTGATAATTTTTCGCGAGTTGGTTCGTAACGTTCGCGATCGCAGCCAAAACCGTCTTTTCCAATTTATTCGAGAGGAAACGCGAAACGGGTATTGCGGACGCAGTCCGCGATTTAATTAGGGGAACAAACACCGTGTATACAGTACGTAAAATTGATTTTCAAACATTTGTGCGGTTACGTGCTTGGACGCTCAGCGGCGACCGCGAGAAAAGCGTAAACTGAAAAACAAGAAAACACCGGGTGCGCCGTGGCATGGTTTCGTTTTACAAACATATGTACATCCCGATCGCGAATTAATTGAAAAATGAACAAACGCGAAAGAAATTGCCGCCGCCGTTCGGAGTAACAAAACAACGATTTTTCCCTGCGTTGCACAATTAATTGATCCGTAAAATACACACGCAGTATGGAAATACAGTGGTGCACCCATAGGCGTTCGCATTTTTGCACACTTAAACCCCCCCGCAATTCTCGGAGATGGGACATCGGAGTGGTTAAGTTTCCTCCCAAATTCGGCTGTTTCTTATATATTTGAATTTCGCGCCATTGCTTATTGTACGCAGCGGCAATTCGCAAGCAATCGCGTTTACACTTTCTCACCTCTCTTACCCGCCACGATAAAGAAAATTGCAAATGTACGCTAAACCTGTAAATTGATTCGAAACGAACATGGAGATTTAAAAGAGTAAATAAATAAATGAACCGCGTATAAGTGAAACCGCGTTGTATACGCAACATATACCAATGGCACGTCCCTTCTTCCCTCTTATCTCCAAACTACCCCGAATCCCCCTAACTCTGTCCCAACCTTCATCGTGGAGCAAGTGCTCAATACATTCTTCCATCCCCTTTTGAGCAAAGATAAAGCTCGAACGGCGGCCAGTCCTGGGTGCCTCCGGTCTAATTTCGGTGCGCAGCAAACCGAAAGCGAGCAAGATCCTCACAGCAGACCCAACGTCTTCGGTATTTAATAAACATTCCAGGGAATTCCTTAGTTTTGCTGCAAGCCGATGCCGCTGGACAAAGGGGATGGGATGGACTAGCTTGAGGCTGAAATTTTTTCGTGGCCAGGTCATGGCAGGAGGAGGAAGATAAGAGGAGCCAGTTCAATCTCCACGGAGGTCAGTTTGTGGATGATTCGATAGGGATGTATGAGGGCGAACGTGGTGCTTGATATCTGGTTAATCCTTTCAACTTTTCGCACACTTTCCTCTTAATTTTTCCCCTTTGCGCACTTCCACTTGAATTTAATTCTCGAACGGCGAAACAGAAGATTTTCTGGCCGCGATTGAACATCTATCGTCATCACGTGTGTTACGTACTAAAACCTGCCGCAACGAAAGGGTTAAGTTGCGAAAGTAACTGAATCGTTAATAGGGGACAAGTTTGCCCGCGAAGTTCACTGTGCTCGCGTTCTTCTGTCGTATACCTCTCTCCTATCTTTCATTAGTTTTTAGTCATCCTGCCTCCTTTCCTTAACTGTAAACAAATCCGCATCATCCTAACGTTAGTCACCCCGAAACCTAGACCTCCACATCATCCTTTACTCATCGCTGAACCTAGACCTCACCCTACATTGACCTCTGAGACCAACCCCTACTCTCGTACTTACCGAACCTATATCTAGAAACCTTTTCCGTCGAAACAGCAGATTTTTGTCTAGTGGTCTTCACGCACCGAACGTCACCGAACTGTCGAATAAAGTCGAATAGTACTACGCGCTGTTTTCACCGTCTCTCTTCCTCTTTGTCTCCACCTCTTCCGTTCTTGTATTCCGTGTACTAATAGTTTATTAAGCGACAAGTACCACGGAACATCGACATAAGTACAATAAATATCGTTAGCGGACTACGTATTCGGTATTTCAACGGCGTGCGCAACGGCAAAAGGACTAATCTCTGATCTTCGAGGAAGAAGCGGGAGTTAGGATTTGTAAGGGTTTGGTGTACCAAGGGCAGAGTTCGAGGGTAGCAACGAACGTGTTGAAGAAGAACATCGAGAAGTTGAAACGTGCGTTAAAAAAAGTGGGAGATCCCAAAAATCGGGATTTTTCCCAAGAAAATGGAAACGAAGAAATATGCCGAAAGGTGCGATAAGAATCGATAGAAATTTCTAGCCACTTTAACGCAAGGGAGAGGAAAATACTAGCGGGAGAGACGCGTTAGTTGGTAGAAAAGCTGGACGAATATACGCGAGGAAAGTGAATCGAGGAAAAGAGAAAGAAGAGTTGAATGAAGGAGATGACAAAGGTGGTAGCATAAGATAGGCGCAGATAGAGATATTCAGAGATGCAGCCCGGCTACTCTGTGTCACTGCGCCGAGACCCTATGCGTCGCTGAATTTACATAAGCGGCTTTTCTCCGGGCAAAGCTTTTCTCTTGGTCCTAAACAAATATTGACTGGGGCCACTTCCGACTCTCCTCGCCACCTGTCATCCTCAAATGG
>NW_017100242.1:4398191-4403369 GCF_001263275.1 Habropoda laboriosa
ACGCGCTTGTTACTCAGACTGATGACGGGATAAATAATAAACAGCGATACACTGCTGGTAAATTTGAATTTACATCAAAATGATTCGCCACTCGAGATTATTCTGCTGGAAATTTTGCTATATTTTTTTTTCAAGTGTTCGGTCATTTCAGATTTTGTCTCTTTTTTTTTTTTTTATTGGGTGATTAAGGTCCCATGCACCTTCTGAGGTTATTAGTGACCACAGTGAGTTTATTCTGCGGTGCAGTCTATAGTAGGTGGTATAAACCAATTCTTTTTGAAGCATGCTCAGTGAATTCGGCAAGTTATGTTGGATCCTTTTCATATTGCACTTTGGGCAGGTTATCAGGATGTGATCGATGGAGTTTTGTATCCCGCAGATATCGCAGGTTGTTTGGTTCCCCTTTTTTGCGGTTGTTTCACCTTTTGGGGTGTCTTATTGTGACTACAATATAACGTGAAGGTAAAAGGTTTATGCGAATCCATGTCTGAAATGTAGTTTGATAATGAAGTATACAAAGATCAGGTGTATAGCCAAATAAACTTGGTAAAAGTGTCCGTAAATAAAATTGATTTTGCGAACGTGTCAAATATTAGACCTCTCTTTCTGCCAAGTTTCAGACTCCTGCTCGGCGACTTAGTGAGTAAACCTTAATAAACTTGACGAGTAAATTATGAAATCGGTTCCACCAATTAACCGGACTAATCGAAGAACTAACTACATACAAAAAACGATAATTGGTTCCAAACAATTTTTTTTTCCTGTTTTTCAATAAATAAAACGAGGGTAATATTAACGTATGTATGTATGTGTGCATATTTATTAAAAATAACTACATAAACAAAATCAGGGGTTTATACGTACATAATTCATTTTAAATTTATATGTTTTTATTTGAAAATTAATTTTTTTAGGATTTTTTGTTTTTTTTTTTCAAGTAAAAAAAATTTCTTTTGGAACCGAACTATGCGAGGTATTGCTGTAGTTTATTTTTATATTTACTCAGTGTACAACCACCAAACGTTAAATAATTCAATATAATTTCGTAAGAAATAAGATTGTGTAACAAATGTGCTAATTTTGTTGCAACGTGTTTGTTTCAGAACGCAAGCTGTTCGTTGGCATGCTGTCGAAAAAGTTCACCGAAAATGACGTTAGGAACATGTTCAGTGTCTATGGAACCATCGAAGAATGCTCGGTGCTGAGGGACAGTACCGGAAAAAGTAAAGCCTGTGCCTTCGTTACCTTCGCTAGTAAACAATACGCCATCAACGCTATTAAAGCTCTTCATCACTCGCAAACGATGGAGGTGAGTGGGATCGAAACACGATTGTCTCCTGTATCTGTGCTACTTAACTCTTGCCACGCAGTGCATCTTTTGTTCTTCGGTGTCCTTAAAACGATCGCAACAATGGTACTTTGTTATCAAACCTCCCGCTTCTTCCATTCAACAAGGGAACAGTTCCAGATAACTTTTGCTTTACTTGCTTGTGTAAATCAGTTTGAAAAAAGAAGTCCATTCGTTTGAACAATATACCGAAATTTATTTCTCAATTTTTCTTTTGAAATATTCATCGATACTCGAGCAAATTTGTCTGTATAAAATTGTGTACTCCGACATACGGAACACGGATAAACCAGAATTTTGAAATTTGCAAAATAGAAGAAGTAATTAAAAATGTGCTCTTATTGAAATAATTGAAAATTCAAATTTTCTCTTATTTTATGCTGTAGTTAGAGGCTTGTAGATCGTATATTTGAGGAAGTTGTCCTTTTTTTCCGCTACATATCGTTAGTTATTCTCCCAATGGACAAAACTAATGCCCCAAATATGTAAATTTCCCGGTTTAGACCTTCGCCCAAGGTTTCGACCGCGCAAGATCCGCTGAACGGATTCACGGTAATAGAACCTTATTGTCAAGTAAAAAGACAATTGCGTGGAAGTCGTTCGAAACGGTTAGCCCATTGAACCTAATGTGTCCTACGTTTGTGAAAATATGCTACCTTTGAAGAAAGCTGAATTTGTTATAAGACAGTCCTCGATTGCGACCGACGTCGTTATTTCAAACGACAGAAAAATATTTCCATCATTTGCGATAATATAGAAGGTGACATAATGTGATGTACGATACGTACTTTTTACATGAGTATTTAGCAGCGTACGGAAAATTTCAAGGCCATATTAATTTTTTTTTTAACGTTTTAACTCGTTTTCGAGCTTTGACGTTGCAATTTTCATTTCTAAAAGTTATAGCTACCAATTACATATAAAATAATGCAAACATATAGCGTACAAATGGTCAACACGGTTTAATACACACGCGCCTAGTTTATTTTTCGTTTTTATATTTGAAAATCCTCGGTGAAAATTTATATATACTTGAATTGCATTCTAATTTTATTCCGAATAATTTTCTAGTCTGTAAATATGCAAATTACAGTCCTTCGAGAAGCCTAATTTATTTGCAGTAACTACATTATTAACAACCGCTGCAAACAATAACTTCTCATCCAGCATTCAACAATAATGAAACATTTAATTGCACTTAACACTTTACCGACCGGTAGCGGTTGAACATCCTACGCACTTCCGACCGCTCACTCGGCCACAGATGCATGGTTGACACCGGCTCTATTTAGACTCTAGGCTATCGCGCGAGAATATATGCTCTTTTTCTTATACCTATAGAAATGTTAAATCAAACTTTGACCGATTAATAGGCTACCGGTCGGTAAGCGTCGGCGGTAAAACAGCGATTAATAGGTTACCGGTCGGTAAGCGTTGGCGGCAAAAAGCCGATTAATAGGCTACCGGTCGGTAAAGTGTTAATTTCTAAAATAAAAAAATACACACTGGACCGAAATTTCACCCATAATTTCCCAGCTCGTCATAGTTAGCCTAATGCAGCGTAAGCTGTACAAAACATTTAATTGCATTTGATTTCTAAAATAAGAAAATACACACACTGGACTGAAATTTCACCCATGATTTTCATCGAAGATAGCTTGTAAGAGTTTAACCTAATGCAAGGTGAGCTGTACTTACGCGAAGATTAAAGAGAAAACGGTAGGAGGCTCGTTAAGTGTACTCGGCTATTTTCTTTTCATAGGCGGTTCAATGAGGTCGTCGAACATTGGCGCGTTGCCATTATTATCCTGAAAATCGCTTCTACATCCGCAACCCCGGCGCTGCGCGTGTAGTTTATATACCTAGGCCCGATGATATACCGATTTAACTCGGCCTAACCGAAACCGAGCAAAGAAAAGTCGCGTGAATGGGCTGACACCTTGATTATTCGAAACGCGCGAACTCACTTTCTCGATGGTTCGTTTCTCGAACGCTTTGTCCTCCTCTTCTTCGTTTTATCTTCTTCTTTTTCTTTCGCTCTCTTCACCGTAGAATCGTCGCTTACGTCTGACCGAAAAGTTTGCAACAGCAGAGTTTTAACGTTGTGTATCATTTGATGCGTTGATTTTTAATTGCTAAAATTACGGTTGAAGTGATGTTTGGGAGTTTGAGACGTGTGTTTGTTTGTTTCAACCCTTTCACTGCTGGCAACTCGAAAGTAACGCACTATTAACAGTCACGTTGTGTATTGTGTTCGCCAAATCGCTTTTTTGCTGAATATTTCATATTTTATTTGGTAAAATAAAGATATTGGATGATTGCAAAAGTTCGTGCCCGATATGAAAATCAAGCGCAAACGGTGTGTGCAAAGGCACATGTCATTTGAAAAGAAAATTAAACGAAACGAACAATCTTTCGGTAGGAATGTAGCATAACGCTAAAACAAATACGTGTGACGTAGTTGATAAGATTCCCACCACCTCTGAAAATCAGGCATGAATTTTTGCAATCATCTAACAGAATATGAATATGAAGAGCGTTGATAGTGTTCAGCGTTCGATTATCGCTAAGAGCAGTCAAAGGGTTAAAAACGCACCGTGGATTGTCTCTCGTTTATACAGATTTTTCCTGATTTCTTCCGGTGAACCATTCGCATTAACCCATTTTTGCATAATTAGCGTACATACACTACCGGCCAAAAATTTGGAATCACCTCCCACTTTTCATCAATATTAAATCTGCTGCTAATTTTTTATAGATTTGAAATTTATCTCAATTCTACATTTACCAATTTATCTCATATCAATTGATTCGAATGATAAAAAATTCTCAAAGTCGCTGACTTTTGTTTGGAAATTTTTGTGTAAATTGCAAGGCTCGGTGATTCCAAACTTTTGGCCGGTAGTGTATACGCGTAATTTTCCTGGCCACTATCAGGGAAGCGTATATACACGCGTATTCGTACAGTGAATAATCGAAGACTACTAAAATTTCGTGCCAAGGGCCTGTTTTTCATTTTTTTTTTTTTTTTTCAAATTATGCAAATGGGTTAAGCGTAATTGCTAATTGATGGCGATCTTGGTCACACAAAATTGTATAAAAAAGGTGCTATTTGGCGGGTAGAATTGCGAGCTGCGAATTGCAAGAAGAAAAAGAGTAAACTACTATTTGTTACAACATTGACTTTAAAGTGGTAGGGACGATAGCGTGATGTGTTCTCAACGTGTGTGCAAAAACGCAAGTCAGTTGTTTTAACGGTTCTTGAGATATCAGCGCAAGCAATTTGAAGGACATCGTTCTGAAAAAACTTACTTTGAATTTTAAGTACTTGTTTAAAATTTTCCATGCCTGTGATGTAACAAACGCTGTGTCGTTCAAACGTGTGTAACTCTGGCATTGTTCTTTTAATTTCAATGAAACACATAGGAGAAATATTTCGAAGGCTGTAGAAATCTTGGAAAATCAATTTTGTAGACCGCTTATATTTATGGATTTTTTTGGGGTAAAATATGAAAGACGAGAAAGAAAGGAAGGAAGAACAATCATGTCAGACCTGTTGATTTCCCTTTAAATTATGTTCGCCTTGTAGTACAACGAGAATACACGAAGGGGGATGAAAGTTGCACGAAAGGTTTCATTTTTGGACGCCATTGCTTTGCATAAAGTTTCCAAATTTGTCGTATCAAAAATGAATACTAAATTTTGCGTCTGTCTGTTAAATTTTTTGTAATTTATAACGCACGAATTTTTGCAATTTCAAATACCAAACAGTTGCAGGAATAATTTATTTTAAAATAAATTTCGCAATTCTCTCTTCTCTTTTTGTGACA
>NW_017100242.1:4403476-4406650 GCF_001263275.1 Habropoda laboriosa
GGTTTGTAATGAAAATTAGACCTGCTATAAATAATAACTTGCGAAGCATAATAGAAAATTCAGATTTTAATTAATTTAGTTACTTCTAATTAATTTCTATTAGAAATTAATTTTCTCGAGTCTGATGTGCCTGATAACAAAGTCTAGAAGAAACTTCGCATCCTTGCCATAGTTCCATCCATCATAAAAGGTACGACAAATTTCACTGCCCCTTTACTACAGACAATATACAAGAGAGAACGTGATGCTTCCATAAAAATTCGTCGTTAATTAACTAACGAACGATTAAGAATCACCGATTAATTAGGGTCAATTTAAAATACAAGCATTAGAGCTTCTCGCTGTTCAATCTTTAAGTAACGTTACCTTATTTACTTAATATAAATAATTATCATTCAAGTAAAATAAATTCATTATGTGATCAAATTGATCTCCAATTCTCTCCGAAATTCTTTACAGTCAGATATGAAATCCAGAATTTAAAGTATGTAGGAAAATAAATAAATAAAGGTGTGATCGTGAAATTATGTGGAAGAGAAATATAAAAAGTGTCAGAAAGTACTCTAACTCGGAGTAGGGTGGGCGTAAAATTAATTAAACGTGTCCTACGTTTTTACAATGGTATATGTTACTAAAATTCTATATCCGCGTTATCTGAGGGTCATTCGCAAAAGTATGCTTCGAGAGTCTCGTGCAGAGTGAGTACGCGTCGTCCTGCCGATCCCTGTCCACCCCTACGCGAACAGGCCCAGGGAAAGTCCCAAAGGGGCGGAGTCACCCCCACCGAGCGCGCTGGGCCTGGCTTCAAGATGCTCGCTTCACCGTCTTCGGGACGGATTTTCTCACAAAAGGTTTATTGTAATAGAGAAAATACGGTGAGAAGAAATACACTAAACGTTTACTGAAAATGCGTCTCGACAATTCTGGTCTTCGTCTAAACGGTTCGTCGTCTAACAGTGCTCTTGCGTCTACGTCTCGATACGTACTGCCGATTATCGCGTTCTTCCCTGCCCTTTGCCTCAGCACGCTCGCTCTTCTGTTTATATTCTCTTTCTCGCTTCCACACGCTCACTCTCTCTCTCATTCCTACACCGAGACTCTACGTGCCGCAGAACGCGTTTCGACTTGTCGCCGAAACTTCTCGGATCCCACAAATATAAACATTAGGGCCCCTCGCTATTAAATCTCGCAAACATTCAACCTTTAAGTTAGCTTATTACCGAATATAAATTATTACGTATTAAAATAAATTCATAATCTGATCAAATTGATCTCCAATTCTCTCCAAAGTTCTTTACAATCGAATATTTTCTTTGTAACTTTTGAACAAACCACTTACGCACTTTTCCTCGCGCTACATTTCAGCCTTCTTTACCTACAGAGCACACCAGCAAAATTTATACCGAAAACTGTAGGACACCCGGTGTATAATCGATATTTAATCGGCCTCCCCGTTTCCACTTCCACCAAATTCGATGAAAGTTTGAACAACGAGGCTATCGTGCGATTCGATGGAAGCGCGATGACGACGCGAATTCCATACACTCTACGGAATTGTTTCTTCCTTTGTCCCCGATGGTACAGAGGCGGGTACAGCCTATGCAATGCACTATTTCTGCCAGTGAAAGCAAATCGTGCCAAGACACGCGGCTACGACAGCAATTCCATTTTGATATCATGAATATTTCCCGCTGCAGGTTCCTCGAACTTACTCATCGTGGTCGACTTAACTGGCACGATTTCGTGCTTCCCACTACCCACGTAAACAGCCTCGTGTTTCGTGTTCCCCTTTATAGTTCGCGATTCAAGGCATCTTACGATTACCATTAATTATTACGGCTTCGTGTAACGGTAATGCTAGGGGCATATTTTCTTCGGTAGAAGAGATTTTTCGTTGCGTAATATTTTGTGATAATTAAAGGATGGAAGAGTATACTTGTGTTTTGTGAATTTGATTTTCTAACGATCTGATTTTAACCCTTTCATTGCTGCTGGCGCCTATAGACGCTTTGAAAATTTGTTGCAGCGTTGTGGTACACTTCGATCTTAATTTAATATTTAATTTGACACTTTACACACGTCCATGTTAATTATGTATACCGAAAATAATAAACTTTAAATAACGATTCAACTGGTAGTGTACATATTTTTATCTCTTCTTTTCTCAGGGATGCTCGTCACCGCTGGTCGTGAAATTCGCGGACACGCAGAAGGAAAAGGACCAGAAAAGGATGCAACAACTCCAGACGAATCTTTGGAATATGGCAGGAGTCAATATGACACCGCATTACCTGACCGTCCGTACCTTTTCTCACCCTACATCAAAAAGCTCGTTAATATCGAAAATAGAATACTTTCTCGTAAAGTGATTTTTCTAAAATTTTCAAAATTCCAC
Organism: Habropoda laboriosa; assembly: GCF_001263275.1. Classification (NCBI taxonomy): domain Eukaryota; kingdom Metazoa; phylum Arthropoda; class Insecta; order Hymenoptera; family Apidae; genus Habropoda; species Habropoda laboriosa. Next base: position 4,405,872 of record NW_017100242.1, read on the forward strand.
TAAGAATCAAGCTAAGTCTGGGTCTTTCTTGACCCATTATCGAGTTTATATTCCCTTGACGTTACATTAAAAGTTTAATATCTAAGTTCATATGGCATACTGGTAACAAAAATTATCACACACAAGATCTCTGGGTCTCTTTTGACCCAAGGACCTTAACACATTGTTGACGAGAGAAGCGAATTCGCCTCTTTTGTTTCTCAACTGCTAGTGACAAGATTCGCTAGTTCGCGTCATCTCTATTATTGAACGAAGTGTCGAAAATTATTTTTCAAAAACTACACATCTCAAACGTGTGAATTTATCGTTTTTCAGTTTCGATCCATTTCATAGTATGCCGTCAGCGATATGTTAAGCGCCTTCTCGAATAGAAGAACGTAATAAGTTTAAGAGAAAACACAGCTCGAATAATCGGCACAAATTTTCGACTCGTCCAGTTGACATCGTCGGTTGCTAAATTGTTAAAAACTTTAGCTACACACAGTATTCACGAAAATCGCGTGTACTTGCAGAACGATACGCCTGCCCTGGCGCCCGCCTCCCTGCAACTGTTGCAACAACTTCAAGCGACGACGAGTGCGGCAACTCCGGTTGCGGCAGGTGCCGGTGCCAGCGCGCTCTCGAATGTGCAACATCAGTTGTTACTGCAACAGCATCTAGGCCTCGGTGCTGCAACCCCCGCGCACGCGGCTGCACCAACGGTCCCCAGCCCGCCGGAAATCAACCCCGCGAACCTTCAAGGCTTGGCGACCCTCGCGTCCTTGAGCAACACCGCCGGT
>NW_017100242.1:4406716-4414604 GCF_001263275.1 Habropoda laboriosa
CCGCCGGTGAGTATGGTTGGTGTCTTTTTTTTTTTTTACCTTTTACGTTCTTCCGTTTCGTTCTTCCGTTTCGTTTACATTGCTTACCAAAGTTGATTGTTGGATGAAGTTTCTTGGTTTACCTGTAATCGTTACGCGAATCTTGGACGTCGTTGGTGTAACTTGTTTTCTCGGGAGAATATAATGTTTGAAGAAACTTTAGAAGCCTTCGATCTGTGTTATATCAGGTGTACAAATTAATTTGGGGACTTTTTTCATCAATTTCTGCGTTTGTTTGCAGATAATCTGTTTGTATTTATGAGGTAACTGATGAATTCTCTTTTTGGAAAAATATCGCGGTTTTTGGTAGATGATGTCAGCACTTTGTGAAAAAAGGCACGGAATTAATTAATTTGTATACTTAATATATACTGTGTAGAGCTCAGGAGTTTGCCCTTGGAAAAAATGCGGGTCTGATTGGGTCATAGTCCCATAAGCCCACATTTTCTGACACAATTATAAAAATAGGGTGTGTATTGTCATTATTGGCGATAACATCGACGAATCGGGCCAGTTAAATTTACGTAACGTCAAATTTAAGCGCTGCGGGCAAAGTTTGCCCTTTTTTGCCCCTGTGCCGCCCCACGGGCAGTCTCCTGGCCACCGCACAGTATTTTGTTCCAAGTAATCTATATTGAACCAGATTGGTCCGAAAATTAGTACAATTTAGCCACATTTTTGTATTTTCTTTCTTTCGAATTTTAGAGAACTTTCCACAGTCGACACAATTTTCTAACGTATCACGCCGAAAGGAACTGAATAAAAATCAACATCAATGAAATACGGTTAAAGAGTCACTTCGTTTTGAAAAGTTCCTCGGTCAACTTCGTTCCATCGTGGGAAAAGCAAAGATAACTCTACGCCTGCAACTTTCATTGTCCTTTCACGAGTCGCGTAAACTTTCAAGCCGATAAACAAATTGTAGACGTAATTTATGCATCATTTCTACACGCGTCTTTCTTGTTGCATATTTAATATTAAATCAACGTTCATCGTCCATTGTCCGACGTTGAAAGTTGCATTTTATCGCCCGTTACGTTTGTTCTCGACCATTTGCAAATTATCCACTGCATATGCACGTCGTTCAATTGATTTTATAAGGAGAAATCGTGATACAATTCCTGAACGTTTATAAAAATCACCGACTGTATTTACATAGCGCAATTCTATAAAACATATTAAATTCATAAGATTGAACAGTATAATACAGCATTCGCTACGATAAATTAAACTTTCTACTATAAAATAACATTCAACGTAAGAATTTTCCGAACAATTTCTCGAAAAAATTAACTCCGATAACTTACATTACTCCTATAATGACTTTCTAAAAAGCCAAATAACACACTCCTAACGATCATTATGAGTAAATTGCGACAACAACATAAAAAGCTCGTACAAAAAAATAATTACACATTTACTGGAATAGTAACGTTATAATACACCAAAAAAAAAAAAAAAGAACATTTTGCAAAACATCTCGAAGTACGAACGTAAAAACCAACGACAAAACTTCCCGACAAATCCAACAATTATACTTATTAAAAGAATTGCATAACAAAACATATAGTCGCGTTATCGTGTCGAATTACGCGTGTAACTTACAATCTAATCACATTCTGTTTATGTGTGTGTGTGTGTGTGCGTGGTGGTACGCGTGCGTGTGTACGTGCGTGCGTGTATGCGTGTGCGTATGGTTCGGTGGATGTTGCAGCAAACGCAGGAGTATCGCCGATGAGTATGCAAAACCTGGTCACCCTGGCTGCTATGACTGGCGGAAACGGCAACCTTCAGGTGTCGCCAAACAGTGAGTAATGAAAAACTTCCACACCACGGCACACAAGCATTCGATACGTAGACACACGTGGTAATATTGAACGATGCAATTTATCATTTATTTATTTATCATTATTCATTCGTGTGCATTGTCTTCCTGCTCTCCCCTCTACCTTACCTACCTGCCTCCACCTTTGCGTAGAGAAAATTGTTTCTTTTTTTTTTTTTTTTTTAATGAACGAATGTCCAAAAGTGTCGTACTTTCGCAAAAAAGGTTTGCTTTTGAAATATTTGACACTAGATTTTTGAATGATAACAGCATGACAGAAGTTTTGCGAGAACAAATATGTCTTACTTCACTTCGTAATTAAAACGTTACCGACTGGTGGTATATTTTTTTTTATATCGATTTTTTTACGAGACGCTAATTAATCTGGTAGCTGTTGATTGGATATTTTAACAAAATTTGTTCGTACGTATTTGTATATATTTATTTATGTATGTGTGTGTGACTTATGTAGGAGAAAATTGGACGGTGTAGAAAATGGCCCCAATCGAGACGAAATTTTTAGATGCTTGTTTGTATTAGCAAATCTGGGATGGCTTTTTGACTTTTAAAATATCTAAAATAATGTTTTATATATAAAATGTGCCGAGGACAATAAAACAAATCAACTTCACCGGTCCTAGATGTGATTTCGGAAGTACAAATTATTATTCACTGTAATCTGTTACTTTAAACAAAGTATTAAAGTTTAAAAAAAATAACGTGTAATTCTCGAAATAACACTTGTTGCTATTATATTCAACCATTGTACGTTGGTTCCGTCATATGGAATAATTTACGCTATCGCCATATGTATGGCATTTTTTTTGTCTCTAAAATTATTTATTATCTCTTTTTTGTTTATCTTGTATTCTTTTTACCATTAATGTGCAACTCCACTGAAACTAATTACACAGCAATTTATGGACGAAACTTCTACTTCGAAGTGCTCATATTTTTCCTGCGTACATAATATTAAAGAATATTAAACTTTTTCTACTTTTTCTCTCGTTATATAAATACAAATTAATTCGTAACTTCGAATACCAAAAATTATACTATATTCACCATCTCTTATATTTATTTCCAAGATTGCCCTTTCAATCTTCCGGTGAATATTTTAGCGAACAAAATTGTTTTGCTAATAAACCAGAAATATTTTCACGTATATCGTCAAATTGTACGAATTGCAATCAAACATTTACTATCACGCTATTTTCCGTATTTACTGTTTGCACCAGAGGCGCTCAACTTCTTGCTCACGGGCAAATTTCCCCTCCCGAGGTTCCCCCACTATGCGGTACGAACACGCAGAATGTGTAACATCAACCAATGGCAGTCGCTGGAGTTGTGGTGGGAGGACTCCTCGCGTCCCCCTCCCGCCGCGCCCCAACTCGAGCGTGACCATCTCAGTCGCATAGTGGGGGAACCTCGGGAGGGGAAATTTGCCCGTGAGCAAGAAGTTAAGCGCCTCTGGTTTACACTAAGAAGTAATCTAAAAGTGAAATTAATAATATAAAAATAAAGCTCATAGAAGTCGTTCCAGAACGAAAAACAAATGCAAACAGATAGAGTCCTTCTGAAAAACCGTGTAAAGAAAAAAATAAAAAGACGTTGCTATTTATCAGTTACACTTCCATTGTGCCACCCCTGGTTTACCTGGCATCGAAGTCTCGATAGGTGCAGCACAGCAAGTAGTTGTAATAACGTTCTCTGGTTGTGTTCGATATCGCACGACGAATACCTTATTTCGTACGGTGTGTCGGCTAAGTAAATTTCGGCCAAGTTTACGTGCTGAATATGTAAACACGTTACTAACTCCGCTTGTTAATATCGTGAACGTGTTCTATGTTTCAGCATTAAGCGGACTGGCGAATTCGACAGCAGGTATGTCGCTATGTACGTGTCGCATTGCCTGGTATAGTATTAACAATTACTAAATTAATCTCAGCCGTTCGGTTTTCCTAACATCCTTATAATTATTCACAAATCGACACACACGCACCTCTTTCCCCCCCCAGAAAAATTACTTACTTTACACGTGTCCGAATGATAACTAGATACATTATTGATCGTACACGTGCGTGAGGATGACGTTTTGTATTTTGTAACTGGTGATAGGCTTGAAGTATGTTTCAACGACGTAGAGAAAAAATTGTAGGTATGTGCGAGTGGTACAGATTTAGTTGTATAATTATTTGTACGAATAATTTAGGTACCTGGATGAGTTGCAGATGATAAACGCGAGATTAGGTTGAAGAAATACGCTGACACGATTAAATTTCATTTCTGTGAAATACAGGGTACAATTGGACAAGCATGGTAAAAGTTTCTTTAAATTAAATTGAACTTGTGACGATGTTAATCGATAGAATCATTTCTGCCAAGTTTCTCACCCCTGTTATTAGGGTAGTTACAGAATGAAACGTGTTTTACGGTTTAAACTTCGTTTCTTTTTTTGTCTATCGTATAAAAAATTATTGAAAAAGTTATTGTCGAAATTAGAGATAACGTGGTCCAGTGGAATGATCGAGGGATAATTTGATAAAGTATATCCTCTTCACTTTCAACCCTGCTGCGTTCTTCGTTTTGACTGTACACTTAAGACTTTTGGGTGAAAAAGAACCTAAGACCTTATGTGTAATAATTTTTGTGAACGTTTAAATTGATTATGAACGTTTAAAATAACGTTAAGGAACGTAAACTTGATAACAGCAAAAATTACTAAAAATATAAAATCCAACGCGACATATAAACGTTAAGGAACGTAAACTTGATAACAGCAAAAATGACTAAAAATATAAAAAGGCGGTGGGTCAGAAAAGACCCGCAGACCGCTCTAGGGTTAAAGATCTATAGATCTCCTAATCACGAAATAATAACTGTTTAAGAATTGTTTTAATACGATGCACACTTTAAGATCAATAGATCTCCTAATCACGAAATAATAACTGTTTAAGAATTGTTTTAATACGATGCACACTTTAAATATACTTAAGTAAATTAAAATTTGTTTAAAATGAAATATGCGAAAACTAAATGTCAGAAGGTGAACGCCTTTGAAATCGCTATACTAGTCTTCCTACACGTGTATTGTCAATGATGTATACTCGCATAAACGGACACGTTTCATCATACATAAGTATCTCCAATCCCTTTGTACTTCGTCCATTTACTCTTTAGACATTTTGATTTCAATATCACCGGATCCCTCACATTTTCTCGTAACGCATCAAGCGCATCAGACGATTATGTTGGTGAAAAGGCAGCAAACTGGCTGTTACAACGGGATTGATTAAGGTCGTTTTATTGAAACGTCGAAAATCCGCGAAGTTATGTCGCAATAACGTTTCGAGTTATACTTACCCATAATACTTCTATTTGCTCCATTATTCTTTATCAGGTATATTCTTTTCTTTTTTTTTTTTTTTTTTTAATACTATTTAAGATTCTCGTTATTAGAAAGACATTAACACATTAAGCGCCGTGTCAGTCACCGGTGACTGACAGTATACTTTTCGTTCAGGCCGCGTCAGTCACTGTTAACCGACGATATACAATTTAGAAAATTATATTCTTCTATCGATAAATTTTAAATAATTTGGAGATCATAAAAGAATGTACCTAAATATTACTTGTCACCAAAAGAAAATTTTAACGAGTATTATTAAAACACATGCAGTCTTATCGCAACCTTACACAGATCTCCTGCCGCCATCATATCGGTGAAATAGGATATCGCGGGCTAAACGGAAAGGAAGACAAAACAGGCTTGGCGCTTAACGTGTTAACAAAGACATTTCTATGAATTTTCTCGAAAATCACGCGTAGATCGAAAAATCGATAAAATTTGATAGACATATTAGAAATTATAAAGTATTCAAATTTTCCGAAGAAAATTACACGAGAATCGACCTGTTGATGAATTCGTTCGAAAATTAATCGATCGATTTGTTAACAAGTATTTACAACTTTCTTCATCTTCTGTACTTGAAAATAAACAAATTACCATGCTTGTTAAAAAACTCGATGAAAAGTAAAACAATTCGATGCATTTACTAGAAAATCGCGTGAAAATCGTCGGAATCGATGCGCGAGTTCGCAAAAGTTGTGCGCAAAATCAACCAAAAAAAAAAAAAAATGGCGACGACGCTCCTCCGATGCAAACTCTCGAGAAGTTACGCTAAACAGACTGACTCTCTTTTGCTCCACGACAGAGACGTAGAATTCGCGTGCCCATTTCTTTCTTTCTTTTTTCTTTTTCATGCGAGCGCACGTCACGTGTTTTAATGTGCACATTTTTTTCCGTGCGTAGCTGTCCTTCTTGGGAAGACCGGAAATACAGGTGAGAAGAGATCATTGAAGCCAGTATAACATGTTCTTTTAACGATCCGTTTCTCGCGGCTCGTTCCTCCTCGACTTTTCTTCTCTCATTTCTGCGTTTCTCTCTCACTCTCGTCACTCCGCCACCATACACCGTTTTTCTTATGGTCATCTCTCTCCTCCCCTCCCCCCCACCATTCTCGTGCACAATCTTCATAATACCACGTGGATTTTGTAATTACCGGTTGGCCGTTTTTGAATCGACGGCACGAAAGCTCCGCATCGATACTTTACGTCCAGAGTATGTTCTTTTTCTTTTTTCTCTTGATCCAGCTTTAACTCGTGTATGTTGTCTCGTAACGCAATTTTGACGGTACGTAAGGAGGTGTCGCGATGGATTTCTACAGCCTTTCGCGACGCTTTCTGTTCGAAAATGTCCGTTACAATGATACGAGGTTTGAGTTACGCTTTTAGAGAATTTTCAAGTATACAGCTGGTCCGTGTATACTTGAAGATATTGGTGATATTGGAAGTAATGTTAATATCATGGTGAACGGTGATTATTTGGTTTCGACAAGATGCATTCGGTTGTTGAGGATTTTTATTTTATTTCTCACTCGTTTTGATAAGGACGTTCTCTTCTTTTGTTTTTTAGACAATTGACTTTTTACTTGGTTGAGAGAGCTAACATTTGGGAAAGGTGAATTTGCAGAAAACGCATGTATCTGGATACGTATGATTTACTTTTCTCGAAGGTGGGAAATTTTTTCAGGGGAATCGGGATGTAATGGAATTGAACGAATCTTGTAGATCGATGTGGAAATCGATATTGATTGAAACTTAATTAGGTATTAAATACAGTATGTTTATAATTAAAACGTAACTTAAAGGTGGACTTTTGTACTCTGAAATTCTAATAAAATATAGTTCGATACTGTTCATTTTTCTTCTTTTTTCGTATTTTCACATTGAAATTCCAGCATTCGATTTTAGAGAAAATTAATATAATATGTAATACTTACGACAGATGACAATTTTTACAGTTTAAGTGAGAAATCACAGACGAAGATTCTATTTTTTCTGCTCGTCATTTTCAGTAACCGAATACATTAGTTGCTTACATTTGCACCAGTTCCGCTCAAAATCATTCGTACCATGTACTACAGACCACATACAGGGTGTTCGACAGTCTTTCGTATCAATTTGAATTCCTGAAGCGACTCCAAGTCGAACATCGAAAGTGACAAAATTTGTGCCTACGTCGCACGCAAAATCACGCGAGCTCGCCACGGTCTGGCGGATTATAGCCATAAAAATCATTAGTCGCCTTAGAACCTCACTTCGGTCTACCATGCGCCGCGCGAACGTCGTTGTTCGCGCCCGCGGTAGCTTTTCTGGTCGTAAAACGGTATGTGCCGCTTTCGGGGCTGACAATTTTGCATTAACAAATTCGGTACCCCGAAAGCGGCTCACAGACGTCCCCTTCTCCGAAGAAACGCGCTGCGGGCGCAAGGTGAGGGTTGTCGCCACCATTTAGGCACCCTGATTGCTGAATTTCCATTACACAAAATTGTATAAAGAGCGAGCTCACCCTCGCCCGTCAGCGAAGATCACCAGTAAAGTTCAACTAAACATCAACAAAAAAGAACAGTCTCCACGTACCTTTTCAACGAGGTTCAGAATCGTTAAGTCAAGGCTGAACCG
>NW_017100242.1:4414665-4423335 GCF_001263275.1 Habropoda laboriosa
TATTAACAATCAAAACTTACTCCTAATATAACTGATTTTCAGATACAATTTTCCACAGTGCAAACTGTCACACGCACCGACACAGTTTTCCAAAAATTTCGCGATAAACATCCAACATAAATCGCGAAACGTCGTTAAACCTACCTACTCTGAAAATCCACAAGAGAATTTCCAAGTAGAAAGAGTAAATGTCTTTTTAATTAGAAAATCTTCTCGCAGACATCACGACTGCTCTGTTCTGCCGCATGTGACCAGCAAAAAAACCCGCACAGCATGCGTCAATTTTCAGTTTCGTTTAGTTTACTTCAATTCAGCCAGTTCAGCTTAATTTAATTCCATCACACGTGTAATATAGAAAAATGCTTGTAAGATATTACTTCTTACTATCTCTCAAAGATTGGAACAACATTTGCGCAATTTTTCTGGACTCTCACGGCCAGGGAGAGCCCAGTGTTTCAGTGAACTCTGGTAATGCATGCTGCATGGGTTTTTGCTGGTCACATGCGGCAGAACAGAACGTGTGTGTGCGTGTGTGATATCTGTGAGAAGATTTTGTAATTAAAATGGCATTCACTCTCTCTCTACTAGAAAATTCCATCGTGTCGACATGCCCTTCTGGATTTTTTCGAATGGGCTGGTTTAATGTCGTTTTACGATTCGCGTGGGATTTTTATCGTGAAACGTTGGCAAAATTGTGATCGGCACTGACCTAACCGTCGCTCTAAAATAGCCTACTTCGGGAAAAAGGAATTTCGATTGTCGATAACGAATTACAGAAAAAAGCTCGAGCACAATTTCTTCACTTTTAATTGTCGACTGATAACAGCTTCTAAAAATCATCCCTCCAATTTAACACCAAAGATACACGAACACCCTGTATATAATATAATCGCTTTCTGTAATTAACGACGTGCTAAGAAAACGTTTAAACGTTGAAACGTGTATATTATGCAAAAATATATTTTGCTCGACCAAATAAACAAACAAACCTTGTACATATAACTTAGTGTAAATAGCGTTGTACAAATCGCTTCTAGTCGCTAATGCGCGCCCGCGTGTGCCCATATACCATTAACAACGCATAATAATACTTGTAACAGCAACGAAGCTATATTTTCCCTATTTTTTTTTTCTCCCCACACCCCTGTATTAATGTCAGAGAGCATGTGGCATGTCGATCAGGATTATTCGGTCCTTTCTGTTATATAAAATTCAACGACGTTTAATTTGTTTCTTTTAGTCTACTTGGGCACAATTGTAGAAAATTTCATGGAAGAAAACAGGAGAAAAGTATGGATTAATCGTGTCCGTTGTTTATTTTAAAGGGTCCACCGGAGGTAGTCTCAGTCCTGTGACGTCCCTAGCGCTCAATTCCTTAACGGGGACTCCCTTAAATGGGTTACAGGACTCCCTGAGTAATGCTTACTCCAGCTTGCAACAGTACGCAGGTAAGCAGCAGGCGTATTTGACAAAAGAAAGCTTGTTTCTCTTTCTCTCTCTCTCTCTGATCAGAAGATGTGTATATTGATGATTAAAATGGCAAAAGCAGTATTGTTTCACTTTGCACCGATGGCTGGTAAAAGTGTGTTGTTCTAACGAGTAACTGTGCGCCTTAAAGCTCTCATTGGAAAGACGACGGTGACCGTGGATAAGAAAGAATTGCATAGTGAGTAACTAACACGAAGTGGAATGCCTGAAACTTATTTTTAGTGCTGTGCGATGTAACGCGAAACTACGTTTTTCTTCATGATCGATTTGCACGTGATCGAGTGTCGAAATCCACAGAGACGGTCATCTGCTTACGTACGATTTATGATAAATTCAATATTTAGACATCATTTTTAAACCGTAGAAATGTGTAGTACTTGTTGGAGAGCTCAGAAGTTCGCCCTTGGAAGAAATGCGGGTTTGTTTGGCTAATATCTCCATTAGCCCAATTTTTCTGACACAATTATAAAGATAGAAAAGATGTGTGTGTTGTCGTTATTGGCCTAACGAATCGGGCCAATTAAAATTGCGCGACGTGAAATTTAAGCGCTGCGGGCAAAGTGTGCCCTTATTTGCCCCTGTGCTACCCCGCGGGCAAACTCCTGAGCACCGTGCAGTACTTCGTACAGAATGAGTCTGAACAGTTGGAAAGGGTTAAATATCTCGTGTTTGGTTAAAAGTAGAGAAAATTGAAGTGTACCCTTCATACGGTTTCACTTTTTTCTTAAGTTGAACTGTATTTTCCTTTTTTTTATCTAGATCGACTTTTCGAAATTTTCCGCGTGCAAAAGTAGTAGGATACGAGTTAGGAAAATCGATACTTTGTGAGAAATTTGAAATTTTTTTTGTAAGACGTGTATCGGCTTTCTTTTAAGATGTTCGAACATTCTCTGCTGTCACGTAGTAAGCACTTGCGTACATAGTAAGTACTTGCATAGTTACCTCTTTAAACCTGTGCACACAACGCAATTGTTGAAGTTCCGTGAAAATAATTCCAATAACAATATTATCTTTCTGTACAAATAAACAAAATTCACAAATTGATAAACGTCTTGCACGTAAGCAATATGGCCGCCGCTGTACATACAAATTCCAACTCACAAGATGCGCTGTTCGTTTGAAACGCAGAAAAGAAACTAACAAACGCTTGTATTCACTGTTACTGAAACTGATAAAATTGTCAAATTTAAACGAGAAATTATTGAAGATGCGACAAATTATTGACACTCGAACAGTTTAATCTGTGAAAAAAATGAACGACGGTGAAACTAAATTGTACAAAAATAAATCTCAGCTGATGAAAAATCTCAGTTAAAAAGAACATTGACTTTCAATCGAAATACTTTTATAATAATGATTCTTTACAGTTATTCTCTTATACTATCTTCAATAACTGAAATCAAAAATGGCCCTTACCTTACTTTACTTTACTTTAGCTTGAATTAATCAGATATCTTCTACCTTGAATGACCCAAAGAAAAAAGCGAAATAGTCAGTAACCTAATTTTGCATCTTCGATAATTTAAAGCATAGTTGAGCCAAAGTATCGCGATCGCTTAAATGTGAATCTCGTGGGGTGCGAAGCCGCAACGCGTAGCTGAATCGAATGGAACACTGAGGAATCGGTAATGACAAATTTTCTGTTTACAGGGTTCCCAGCGTTCACGGCAGCAGCAGCGGCAGCTGCAGCGGCAGCCCAGAAGGCAAAATTCATCAGCACGGACAAGCAGATAGAAGGTCCCGAAGGCTGCAACCTGTTTATCTACCATCTACCGCAAGATTTCAGCGATACCGACCTGGTCTCCACGTTTCTGCCATTTGGGAACGTCATCTCCGCAAAGGTTTTCATCGATAAACAGACGCAACTAAGTAAATGCTTCGGTAAGACGCATAATACGTATTCTTAACACTTGATAAACGTCGAACGTAAAAGGCTAATTTCTCCCTGTGAGAAATTCACGAAAATCGGATAATAAACTAGCATGGTCAGCTGAAAAATAATCATTCTTCGCGATCGTGTTGTAAAACGTGTGCCAAACGAAAAGAAACGCAACGTGAAAAGCACGAATATTGATAAATACCAGAGGCGATATTAGATGCATCTAATAAGATACTATGATGCTAAATTGTTAAGATTATATATATATATATAATGTATATAAAGTGTAATACCTCACCAAGTATTTATTTTTCTGACATCATACCCTAATTAACTTTAATATGCGGAACGTTCCAAAGAGTCGATCTACTCTCCAAATGTATGCAAATTCGTTAAAAAAAAAAACAATCTAGGTAAATTGTATTGGAAATAGCAACTGTCCAAAATTCAGCGCAAACAGTATAAAAATTTTATTGTAAAAATAAACACTTGCTATCACTTTCTACGTTAAAAAGAATAATGCCAAAATTAAACAAAGAATCTGACTAATTTAACAACATCACAAAATTCATGAACGAAGGAACAACATTTTAACATGCACCATCACAAATGATTCGCAGGCTTTGTGTCATATGACAACGCGGCGAGCGCGCAAGCAGCGATTCAGGCGATGAACGGCTTCCAGATCGGCATGAAACGGCTGAAGGTCCAACTGAAACGATCCAAGGACGCATCGAAACCCTACTAGCCGGCATCGTCCACCGTTTATAGGTAGATACCAAGGACTTCTTGGATACCACGGCTCGAAACCAACGACCTTGGTGTCCTTAATTTAAAAAAAAAAAACAAACAAATCACTGTTCACATATATATATATATAGGTATATACTCGATAAGTCCCGCCACGCGTCGATCATTGATCGGGATTGTTCCTCAAGTCTGAATAGATAGATAAATGGTTTAGGCTCCTTTCCATTCGACCAGAGTAGCCAAGCAGGCATATTTGCTTGCAACAAATCATCTCTAGTCAAGCAGTATTCTTTAAGAAGGTGTTGAAGAAACCTTTTATATAGTGTGTGTTTCTTGTCCGCGTTTAGATGCCAAAGAAACCAATCTTCATTTGAAGGCTACGGTTATAAAGTTATCTTCGAAACGAGGCTGTGATAATATTGAAGACTTATTATACTATCAGAGCTGTTCTTCCCGAGGAATCAGGACGCAATTAGGGAAAGCTTTCTATATATACATATACTTTCTTTTTTTTTTTTTTTTTGGAGATGTTTAACCAAGCTTCAAACAAGATCTAATTCTATTTAGAGTTTCAGGGTTCTCTACCTGTGTCAGTCCGTCCAAATATACCTACGTATACATAATTCTAATATTCTTGTATCCAGAAGACTACCTGTCTTTTTTCTCATTTTTATCTGGTTATTGTATTTGTATGTCTCGTGATAAGGCGTATTTTTTTCATTACCGCGTCGCTCTTCAAAATCGATACCTCGCACCTAAAAATCCAATGAAAGTTACAAGTGACATAGTTCTGCTTTTACGGAACCCAGTGGTGACTCTTTAAATTTTTCGTCGTCTATCATTGTTCTTTTTTCGGGACGATAAAATACGAAGAATTTTTTACACCTTTTACAATTTTTCTTTCTTTTTTTTTGTTGTTTCTATTGCAATACTTTTCGAAGCAAGACCAGTGAAAATATTGCTGCTTATGTGTTCAATTAACACGCAGACGGTTGAGAATCTTTCTGTAACATGCGTTCAGTTTCTTGACCGACAACTTTCTAAGCACTGTCACCACTGAATCTGTACACGGAGAAAACACGCGACAAGTAGTACGGGTATGACATTGGACATTATTTATTTATCTCGTTTTGCCTGAATATTGATCACTTCTTAACTATGTTTTTATTACAAGTATTTAATGTTCATACAAACGTGAATTTGCATATTTGTAACGTGTCACTTTTTGTTGTACTATATTTATATGAAAAAAGTATCACAAGTAACACAGGATAGCCTGTATATACAATAATCCACTTGTGGTCATTTTGAAGGGCGAATCCTCTACTTTCACCTCGCTAAGTTGATTTTCCTCGAAGGTGCTTTTCGAAAGCATCTTCGAAGAAAATCAAGTTACTAAGGTTAAGGTAGAAGCTTCGCCCCTTAAAACGACCACAGACAGATTATTGTACGATTTTTTTTCACGAAGTTGTAACAGTTCAAATATGGACAATTTTCCGGGCGAAAATTTCGTGATCCCTTAATTTTGCCGACGAGTATTAATGCAGAGCAATACTATAGACGATACTTTTTTATTCTTGAATAAATTTGACTTTGAGAATAAAATCGTGAAGGTTGTTTGCCTCGAAATTATACGAGTCAATTGCACCGATTTGCTCTCTATGAATAAAAATAAGAAAATAGTTATACAGGGTGGTGAGAGCAACTAAGACGAAAATGAACCATAACAAAATTGCGTTTAATCTTTAAAAATAATACTTAAAAATACCCCTGTGGTCGAGCAACCCACCTGACACTAACGAATGTAGGGCACGTCGAGACACAGGGTGTACAGTGATTCTCAAAATCAACGACATGTGGTCGGCAACTTACCTCGTACAAATCGTAGAGAAGAAGACAGTAACATTCAGCGTTGCAAACGACATTACCGATTTCTACACTACACTATTCACATACACACGCGTTCGCACGAAATAGAAACTAACGAAAGATAAAGAAAATTAAAAAAAAAAAACAAAAAATATTAATTAAATCTATGTTAAAACTACATTTTAGTGTAGTTTTAATATAAATTTAATTCATCTTTATTTAGTTTTTTTTTTATTTTCTTTGTCTTTCGCTAGTTTTCACTCGGTACGCACGCATGGGTATGTGAATACTGCAGTGTACAGTGATTGTTTTTCAGTGATTTGTGTGTATCGTTGTGTTGTGTGCATAGTGTACCTTGTGTTTGTTATAATATTACAGTATACAATGGAATACACATTTGAAGAACTTTCAGACATGCACCTGTGTTGTAATGAAGCAATCGGTAGTGTCGCAGAAATCGATAATGTCTTTTACAACGCTAAATATCACTGCATTCTCCTCTACAACTTGTGCAAGGTAAGTTACCGACCATATATCGTTGGTACAGAGAAGTTTACTCGACCACAGGGATATTTCAGCCGATTTTTAAAGGTTAGGTTAACTAAGAAACATAACCTCAAACGCAATTTTGTTATTGTTGATGTCTACCTTAGTTTAGTTTATAGATTCACCTTTCAAATTTACCACCACCCTGTATAGAATGTGCTGACCTTTTAATTTCTAAATTTGATCGTTTATCATAGAGACACTCAGTACGTCATACTCCAAAATCGATCTGTCAAAATTTGATATTTCTTCGTGTACAGCATCTTGAAACGAGCACTTTTTTTCTCGCGCGTATCAAGTACAAATTATCTATGAACGTATGAAAGTAAATCTCCAACGATATATATATACATTTAATCGCGTCGTACTAAAACCGGGGATAAAAATATGTTCCCTTATTATATCGGTGTTAATCCCCCGATATTCTCGAAAGTGCAAGCCTTGCCCTTTCAGCCCCCTCTACTGCCCCCACCAGCCCCCTTCTTCACGCCAGTGGTGTAATCAAAATTCATTTCGTTGCAAACGGCTGCCAATCAAGCTTTCTGTGGTAACTTTTGTGCACAAAGTGGAAACTACGTAAACGTAAAGTTTCACTAACAAATTCACTGTGTAGCTTCTTCTCAGGATATGAGAGAGTACTATAAGTAGCTCGCTTTAAGTTTTTTTCTCACGCAACGCTAAGTTATTTAACTAAACATTACTTTTGTTGTTGTTCATTTTTATATATTTGTTTTACTTTTTTTTTTTTACAGATTTTCTTCTCTTATTCCCTTTGTTTCTTTAAACGTTATATTTATCTCTCTTCTGTGACTCCATCGATTATTATTTGTTCATTGTCCTACCAGCATAAGGTAGCTATGAAAGACAACCACCAACGGTCTACCTCACTAATTTCTTTAATTTTCTGATTACGCCACTATGTTTTTTATTATTATTATTATTATTATTATTAATTGCAAACGCGACAGTTAGTTCCTTGTTATTGCTTTTTTTTTTATTTGTACACAAGGTACACAGAACTTGGAATGTTCTATCGTGACAGTAATATCTAGAAATTTGATGGTTAATTTACGCTATGACGCTTCTTTAGTTGTTAGTACTAACATCGCCGTGTGTTCTTTTTTTTCTGGGATATCGTCAGACGTCAGGCACCATTATGCCAAATAGAATGGTTCGTCGATTCTGTTCTTCGATGAAATATTTCAGTAATTAAAAGTCTGTCTTGAATGCAATTTTATTTATTTACTTATTTATGGAATGAACAGACATCGATGAACCATTACGATGCGAAAGAAGCAACGAGAATCGAATAAAACTGAAGTAAGCATAAAAAGAGTAACTAAACTAATGTTCAGTTTTAATATTAATCTTCTATTCTTGATCATATTATTACTTTTTTGAAATTAAAATTTACAAAATTGATAAAAACCAGATTCTTGTCGCTTCTACCTATAAACGACGTACCGACAAATTACCTGTGTATACGTTGCACGGTGCGTAACAATTTCCTGACGAATCGCGAAACGCCAACTCCCTCGATACACGAACTCGCTGGTCCATAGAAATCATTTTACGTCACTACCTCTTTTCGTCTGTATTGTCGATTCTATAAGTTCGGAACATTCTCGGGAAAAGACAGTAGTGGAAAAAGTACGAAATCCGGAAGATCAGTGGAAAAAGGGGGAGAAGAACCAGCAGAACGTAAAACCGTGTGTTGTGTAAAAAAAGAAAAGTTGGTCTATTGTAAAAAAAAAAGAAATTTCGGTGTCCAATGTCGCTATCGTCTTCTCGTCACCGTGCACGTTTACTCAGTGTTAATCCAACATATCTGGTGTGTGGTGGTGACTAACCTGTCCGTGTGTTTGTTTGTGTGCCAGCAGGTGGCCTGCGACGTTGTGACCGTGTTCTCGATCGGAGTCGCCGTGCCATGTCAGTCTCAGTCCGTCAAATCGGTCAATCGTTCGATCGACCGATCAGTCGATCAGTCGATCAGTCACGACTCCTTGGTCAACCTCTTGATCAATCATTCTGTGTCTGTCGGTGCCTGTACACATCTGCCCGCTCTCGCTCCTCTCGCAAGAAACGGCTGCCCGCTCTGATCCCAGACATATTATATATTACTATGTTACCCTCCTACT
>NW_017100242.1:4423553-4427145 GCF_001263275.1 Habropoda laboriosa
AAAAAAAACAAAAACAAAGAAAGCACTCCTCGAACGAATCCATCCACCTACGAGCTACCTCTACGTTTTATTTCGCGCACGCGCGCACCGTTTCCACGCACGGTCGTCACTGCTTGGTCTGTTCCATATTTTACCCGGGATAGATGGCGCCACTGATTGTGTCGATCGTGTGTTTGACACATGAACACGCGCATCACCCTGTGAACATTAATCTGTGGTAAATAAAGCGATAAAACGAGAAAAAGAATGAAAGAAAAGAGAGAAGAGTCCACGATGATGATCATCAGCCAACTTTATCTCTGGACCAAGTCGGTGTGCGATATAGTAATCGGGGTGCGGAAAGAGAAAAAACGGGAACGGGATGTGAGGAACCGTCGTGGGAAAAATATATTATGCTCGATCTCTCGAGTATCTCTAATTGAGAGAGGGAGAGAGAGAGAGAGAGACCAGGGAAACGACGATCATCGTTCAGAGTTGGACATGCGTATATAAAGGAGAGAGTAGCAAAGCAGAAAAGTCGGAGCACCGCTGATCGAGCAGTATGTTTTTTATGTTCCTTGGGCTGAACTGTGACACACTACCTTATCTCTCTGTTTCTTTATATGTGTGTATATATATTAAAATAGCACATGCGAACGTATGCATACTCATATATCTATGCATGTGTATGTACAAAGATGTACGTATATGCGCACGCGTGAACCATGCGATCTAAAGCTGATGGGGCAACTGTTAGAAGTAGCTCGTTTAATATAGAGTATAGTTACCGCGTTCTTTCGACATCCCAGTTGAGCCACTCGAAGGGATGTATGAGAGACACAAAGAAAACGGTGAGAAACGAAAAATCAATTTTAGATCGCAACGATTTATCCGTGGACCTATAGTGTAAGAAATATTTGCGTACAATCACTAACCATTAAAAATGAAAAAAACAAAAAGAACAAAAGTATGCTCTGTGTTCTGTGAGACGGAACCTTGTGCACCTTGTATCATACGAGAACACTATTGCACATACGTTCACTTATCAACTGAGAATCGATTTTATCGGCTCACTTTCGGGATCGCTGTCGGCGTCGCGAAGCGCCTGTTCATATGTAGATAAAACGAAAATAAAAAAAAGAAAACGCACTGATAAACTAGTGCCAGCTCTAACCGAATAAATAATAGGAGAAACTGTGTAGAAACTGAAAAACCGTTGAAACGAAAAAAAAGGATGAAAAAGTGGTGTGAGAGTAACAAAACGGGAAGAGAAAAGTAACGTGCTAGATTGAAGGATAAATAAATAAATAAAAAAAAAAAAGCAAGAAAACGTGTGAACCGAGCGAAGAGAAACGGTCACTGTCCGATTTACCGTTGTAAAAAATTAAGTATAATGGTGTAAAGATTACCAAAAAAAAAGAACCAAAAACAAAAAAAAGACAAAACTGAAACAAAGAGACAAAACGAAGCGTAGGGGGAAAAAAATACATAAGTAGCATTTTTTAATGACTTTGTGATAACGTTGTACCGTACATAGGATTGGACTAGGGTCGCTTTTTAACGTGTGTATGATAGAAAATAAGCGTGATATGAGAAACTTAAAGAACAGAAAATTCCTAACTAAGAGAAGAAAAAGCAGAGAAAAAAGCAAACTAACGAAATTTTTTCATCGATGACACTTCACTAGCGTGTACGCGATCGTTCTTTTTTTCTTTCTTTTTTTTTTCTCTGCCCCCAACCCACAGATTTTTATCGCCTGTACCCAGGCAGTTACGTACGATTCATGTCTCTAATTATAATTTTCCGTTGTGTTCGAGCCTGTAAAATGGTGTACAATTTTAGTGCATGATGAGAAGAAAAAAAGAAGAAAAATTATTCGTTGGCAACGTTGCGGTCGCCAAAATAGCCAATCAGTCAGACGATTGAGAATGTACATGGTTGTACACGAATTAATCTTGAGTCAGTAACCATTCTTGTTACACTATATCCGACAAATATATGAACGATTTTACGAAACGCAAAGAGAACTTTATACTTTGTTCACTATGTATTTCTTTTTTTTTCTTTTTCTTTTTCTTTGTCTATGTAGTATTTAAATTTTTAGAAACGATGATGTAGAAGTCGCCAGGATCTTCTATTAAAAAATGACAAGAAGTTTTAATTGATCCTCGAAGGTTCAGAAACTATAGCGGAGAGGATATTTACGTCGTTACTGATGCAAGATTAACTCATCGACATTATTGTAACGTACTTAATTTCATTGTAACCTGAGAAAAGATATACAACTCCTGCATAAAAATGCAAAACAAGAGATACAAAGAGAAAAAAAGAAACACGGAGGAACCAGAGAATAATAATAGGGTGGTAATTTGCAGGTGATATGCAAATCAAGTTTGCACGTTCCTTATATTTTTTCTTATCGTCAGTTTATCGAACGTTTACATATTCTATTGTATCATTCTGTTGTTTCAAGGCAGAACGATAGCAAATGGTTAAAAATTGTGTGGCATGACAATGAAACATCGCAAGCTCTCCCTCCGAACGAAAAAAAGAAAATACTAAAAGCGTAAGAAGAAGGACGAAGAAGTACGATGGTAGAACAAAAAAAAGAAAAAAAAGAGAGAGAAAACAATCTTTGACTTGAAAGAGAAGTATCGGATCGATGTGGAATTTCAATATTCGAATAATTTCTACTTGGGGTTAAAAAACAAATATCCGATCGCTTGTTTTGCACGAAATGATCGTGAATTTCTTGATTTAACCGTATCAGTAAGACAAAAATTTCGTTGCGAACTATAATGAAATTATTTTTTTATATCGAATCACTTATTGACTTCAGCACAAAGAACGAGTTTAAAGAGGAATTTTACGATTGAAGAAAACAATTTAGGAGATATTAGTGTCTCGTATTAGAATTGCAGTGAATGATAACGAGTAACATTTAACTGCGTGATTTTGTCTTGGTGGCGCGGTTAACAAATCGATTCGTCATCGAGAAACGAAAACAGCTGGAGTGGTATGGGTGATCATGGCTGGCTCTCTTTCTAATCACTGATTTGCTGCACGAATCGTCCCCCTCCCCTCGACATTTCCCCTATTCCCCTTCGCTATCAAAGGGTTCGTTAAAATTTGAATTCATTACCGATTATAATTGATCAAAGAATTCGATGAATTTCTAAAAAGAAAAACATTCGCCCTTAAGTATGCTAATTTATATATCGTTCGAACGAATCGAGTTCTTTTCTAATACAATTTTTACGCACGCATCAAACCAAATGAATGGAGCAATGGTCACCAATTTACGCATTTGTGAGGAGAAATAATGCAGTCAAGTATACAGTATGATACATCAGAAATAGAAAATTGTTGGGATGAAGGTTGAGCAGAAAATAAGACTAATTTTTTTGTTGTCTTAGGATAATTAGTTTTTAGCGTTTTTTTTTTTTTTTCTTTTAAGTAAAGCTGTGTGTGCCTTTTACGTTGAATTAGAGACTTTTGTAAGGTAAATTTCATAATAAAAATTAGTGAAATCCGGATGAAAAAATACTAAAAGAGAAGTTTGTATTTTCTGAATAAAACTAAAGATGGCATAATTTAACTTTCAGAAGTGTAA
>NW_017100242.1:4427210-4435469 GCF_001263275.1 Habropoda laboriosa
CAGAAAAGCGTTACATCGGCATGAGTGATAACGAGCCTACAACAATGCGATCTAGGAGTTAACTAATGCAATCCTATCGTTGTCAATTAACGATCCGATAATCGTTAATTCGAGCCGAAAAATTTTCGTTCTGAGCATTGTTAACGAACAACAACAACAACTGCTGCAATTTCTGATGGATCATCCCGTATCGATTGTGGTCGTTGTACCGTGCTCCATGCCAATTACCAAAGACGTCATTAATTAACTGATGTACTTACGCACCGTTAACGGCTAACTCTCCCTCATGCATGCACGTTCAGCCGATATATACATATAATAATTAACTTACGCGAGGTTACATGTTCTCTTAAGTCTTTGTACATGTGAATACAAATGGAGCCTAGTCAGAAGTAACATTTACGAATTAATATATCACCATTTTTACGTTTCATCTTTCACCATGTTCTCTTCAGCACACATGTACGTTTATTTCGTTGTTAAAACACAACAAGGGAAAAAAAAAATAGGAATAACAGTGCTGCTACGTTGATTACCACCATTAGTACGATTATTATTATTATTACGATTATTATTATTGCTACGACCCACTTTACCAATTACTATCGTTACCCTTATTGTTATTGTTATTATTATTATTATTAGAATAATTATGATTTATTACTATTACTTTATTAGACTATTAATATTATATTATGACGTAATTATTATGATTATCACTGTGTTTTATGGTGGTATCGATATTGTGAAAGTTTATTATTACCATTATTATTACTTTTATATCTTATTATTGCTATTATTCACACTTTGTAGAAATGGTGTTCACGATTATTTGTAGAAAGATATATTTGTTTATTAGATGATCATGGTAACGCTATGCAATTCAGTTTGACCGCGGTGCAATTAAATATCCTTTTGTATAGATCCTTACAAAAGCTTCCCGAATATATTCGAACGGAACAGGAATCATTTGTCAAATGTACTTAATGGAAATCGTTTATATACGACGGAAAAAAATATATGTAGCTATATATGTATATGTATATGTTTTAAGTCGTGAAAGCGAGCGCCTTTGCGTTACGCTTAACAACGTGCTGCTTTGTAATAATTTTATTTTGTTTAAATGAACTTCAGAGAGAAAGAAAGAAAGAAAAAAAGGTTAAACATCTCGAGACATATCGTTTTATTGGAATTGTTTACGTCCGTCGAGTGAATTTATAGAAAGAAACGAGTGATCCTGTCCGTTTTGCGTTGTTCGTAACTTTTATTGCTAGCAGTACCATTGCAATTGGTCGTTATACCGCTAGATTATATTTTTTTCTTTTCTTTTTTGTTTATGTGTGTGTGTGTATGTGTACAGTTACTCCCAAAAAAAATATATTCGGACACTATATATGTATATATAAGCTTGCCTCTCCAGTGATACATTTTTGGTTAATTATTCAAGGATTTGGCTGATGCTCTTTCGTTACGAAACGTCATTTATCGTACTTTAGGATTACGTATTATTAGTTTAATGCATTTTCGTACATATGACATTGTAATTAATTAATCGAAATCATGTCGAACTGCTTGTGTTACACAGATGTTCGTCGGACAATTCGGCAAGAATGAATATTTCGAATATTCGTAATGTGACATTTCGTATTAATTCATATTCGCGATATTTTAAATATCACGAATATCACACTTTTCGCCTGTTTGTGCTTAAATGGTTGTTTTTTTTTTTCTTTTTTTTTCTTTCTTCCTCGTTTAGTGCCGAAATATTCTTCGGAGTGACTGTATATATGTCGTCCCTGCAATGTTAACAGATTATAGTACTTTATTTTGCTGTTTTTCTCCCTCGTAGGACTTGTTTTTTGTTTTTTTTTTCTCTATTATCATTATTAATATTATTATTATTATTATTACTTTTATTTTGTAATTTTAGTATTGTGCGTCCAAACCGCGTTCGTTTTCCTTTTGGTGCTCGTATAATTTGTACGATCATTAGAAATGCAACACACGCTAGTTATGTGCTACGATCAGGTCGAAAGACGATTGTCCGAATGCTGAAGCTTGTATCGAGGTAATTTCACGTTGAAAATCGAAACATCGCAAATCACGAAATACCCTAATCACGCGACCGAGTAATTTCAAGTTTCGCAAAAATGACGAGTTTAATTGTTGTTCTACTCGATTTCAGGAGTTCGTTGGAACGGTGTCTATTTATTTATAAATACAAAATTGTAAAAAGAGTATAGAAAAACGTGGGAAACCTGAGATGGAAATTAAAGAGAAAAATTAAAAATCGGTAAATGCGGCAAATATATATATATTTATGTAGAGAAAACTATTGTATCTATAAATAAACAAAACTGTATATTCATAATCACTTCGAACGAAGCATACTCGAGTAGAGTAACGATAACTTCAAATTTTCCCGGAAACTCGGACGAGCAAAAATTGAGGATTCTGCGAAGTTCGTGTAATTTTTGTTTCTTAAAAAAAGTAAAAATCGCAAAACCTCTGTATCAATGTTACACAAATATCTTTTCATTCTCTTTCGTTGAAAACGAATCGTACGTAGAGAGAGAGATCGAGGTATCGAAGAAAATAAGAACGAAATAAATTCCTCCGTGCCAAAAAGAGAAAAAAAAATTTAGCCATCCTTCGTGCAACCAAAAATGGACGATCGTCGTTCGAAGGCTCGATTAATACAAAAATAGAACCGAGTGTATAATTTCGCGTGGAGGATCGAGCAACGATCGATCATACGAATAAAAAAAGAGAAAAAACCAGGACGAAAACGATCGTGAATGAAATCAAAGAGGAACCAAATTTCATCGCCAAAATCGTGAACTATAACAAAGCCCTTCTTTCTATTCGTGTGCACTATAGAAATGTACGCGCGCGCGCGCGTGTGTGTGTGTGTGTGTGTGTGTGTGTGTGTCTGCACGTACATCACGTCTGGGCATTACGTGTGTTACTTTTGTGTATGTGCGTATACAGATACATGTACAAATATTGAATGTATATTTTACGTGCGCTATTATCGTTCTTGTTGAACGTGATCATATCCGCGTCTCCCATTGTTATGTTTGAAATGGCCGCGTTTACAAAATGATTCTTTACATATTTTTCTTTCTTTCTTCCTTTCTTTTTGTTTTTTTTTTTTATTTTTCCTTACTTTACGTTCACTTCTGTTTTCTTTTTTCTCTCTCCATTTTCGTTTCTTCTGCTGTATCTCTCTTGGAGCACCGATAATCTCTCCTCCGACCACCAAACAACCGCGATCATCGCGGTCGACGAAGCAAGAGAATAGTAATAGTCAATCTTGAATACGTTCTAATTTTTCTTTTCTTTTTTTCTTTCTTTCTTTCTTCCGTTCTTCCCTTCTCTTGTCGTATACCACACAAATCAGCATGTGGCGTATGTTACAGTAATAATACATTGTATTTATTTTGTTGGTTTAATTTATTCTTTGCTTGTACCGCCGTCCACCGCCATCTCTTCTTGGTCCCACCATTACAATCCCATTACAGCCTTTTCCCGTTTTTCTTTCTTCTTTTCTTTCCTGTCGCTAGCCGCTGTTTTGTAAAAAGCACCATTTAGTTCGAAACTGAAAAAAAAGGAGAAAAAGTTCTTCGTTACTCTGCTTACATATTCGCGAGGTACGTGTACATTTCATGGAAATTGTATTTTCTTACATGG
This sequence comes from Habropoda laboriosa, assembly GCF_001263275.1. Taxonomy (NCBI): domain Eukaryota; kingdom Metazoa; phylum Arthropoda; class Insecta; order Hymenoptera; family Apidae; genus Habropoda; species Habropoda laboriosa. The sequence goes on from NW_017100242.1 coordinate 4,430,904, forward strand.
ATGTAAATACTGAACTATGTTCGAGGCCATTGTTGCACAAAAAGCGGAAGTCGATGCATTCGTATCATTCAGGAAAGTTCTTGTCCCTTAAATTATATCGTAGGAATGTTGTTAATACTTTATAATCGGTGGAGTAAATTTTCGTACCTGTGTTCGAACTTCTTTTTTTTTTTTTTTTTTTTACGTTGTTTAGTTTCCTGCAAAAAGAAAAAAGATGAGAAACGAATTAAAAATTGGTAGTTTACTATTTTCACGAATATATGTTCGTCGATTAATTTGGGAAAAAAGTGTCGTTTTGTAACAGTGCAGTGACTGTTGCAATTTTTCTTCATCTTTATTTCGTTCTATTCTGATCTGAATGACAATTGAAGTGGTAATTGTTTTTCACGATCGAAAATTTCGTAACAGACTGATAATCGTTTAATGAAATAAGAATTAATTCGATAAATTAGATTTAATTCGATACATTGGAGATTATTTTAGCGTAATTATGGACATTAACGGGTAATATAATTATTCAAGTGAACGCAAGATTGTTGGGAAAAGTTCGAAATACACAAATTTTCTATTCTCTTTCGGACAAATAATTATTATAATAATTATCAATTTCGATAAGTGATATTTTGTTGATCCGCTTACTTTATTACACGCGGTACAATTTGGGAAAATATAATTCCTTTTGAAGAAAATTAAACGATCGTGCGAAATGAAAATTTTTAATATAAACATCCATTTCTGAGAGAATTAGTTTTGAATAAACGTTTATGAAGTAGTATTTGTAGATAATTAAAGTTCATGTCCAACAAAGTATTCTAATAGGTTTTTTTAAAAATGGTACTTTATAACAATTGCGATGTAATTCTTATAATCTACATTCTTTATAGTACTAAATTTGTCAAATTTATTTAGTACTAAATTGAAGTAACAGATAATAATTTATTACTTATTTAAGCAGAATTATTTAAAGGGTTCGTACATTTGAAAAAAAAAAAGAAAACTGTTTAAATAAGTGAAAAGTGGAAGAAAGCACAAGAAATAGATGTATTTTTATTACTATCACGAATGGTTTCGTTAATTCGTTTAGGATATTATTAAATACAGCACATAAAAAAAACAACGGTTATTCTAGGGATGAGAAACTCGTGACAAAATTTTCGGCAATCAGCGATGGCGGAAACGCTATAGTAGTGTGCCTTACAAGCACGTATAGTACGCCTGACTAATTTAGAACGCCTCTATTCTCCGCCAAAATATTTTGCCATGTGCTTGAATATTTTTCAATAAAAAAAATACAATACTTAATAAAGTGTAACGTTGTTGAATGCATTCTATTTCTCAATTGTTACCAATTTCAACGTATGTGTTTAATGTTAACTTTTTCTACTATTCGTTGAAATTTTTATAATTATGAATTATTCTTGAATTAGTATTACTACCTGTGACATATTGAGATATCTATCATTTTCATAATAAATACTTAAGATTTCGGGAAATAAAAGTTCCTTCTTTTTTTTTTTTACGAAACACTAACTTTTCAGTTTTTGCCAATTTACCAATTTATCGATTGAAATTTTCATTCTAGATTTTTAATAAACATGTGTACATAAGTACTTTCTTCAAAGGGAATTATTTTTCTCTGAGTTGTTTTGAACGAAATTAAGAAAAAGAAACGAAAGTTAGAAACAATTTCGTTGTAAGCACTTTTCTTAATTACTATAATTAAAGGTGAATTCGTTGTAGAATGATTCTAAAACGCAGGTAACGTCTTTTTTTTTTAGTGAAAATCTAAAAAATTGATAAGGAGAAATGTTACACTATTTAACGAAGTTATGTTTAAAAAAAAAAAAAATAGATTAAGAATTATAATATTGATATTGATTAAATTTTATCAGTGAGATTTTTGTTGTTTCGCGATATAATTCTTAAATGATCTATCATTGGTACGAAGGACACGCAAAAATAAAAAAAAAATAAAAAAACAGAGAATAAAACGACTTAATAAATGTACAAACTATGCGAAGGAAGGATGCAAGAGTTGCAATATTTTCGAGCAAGATATGCCAATAAGAAAGGCCAAAGTGGCGAGCCATTCGTGGATGAAATTGTCATATCCTTGAAAGTTATATTATCAGATGACGAAATGGCCGAACTATTCGTTAATGTAAATTGAGGTAAAACAGAGAAAGAGCAAAGTGTAATCTGTGAAATGAGATTAAAAATCTATGCGTACGGTGTGTCGCGAAAGTAAACAGTTGTGAAAAGAAGGTGAAAAGCAAATTGTGTCTTTCTCGTTTCAATGTTAAATAGGCTACAGATTGTACAATACGCACACGCACTCACTACTACAATCATCGGAAAAAAAAAACATGTAGGTACACTGTGTACATAAATCATATGTAACTTATAAGGATATTTTTTGTACGTAGTTAAATCTCAAAAAGGAAAATTCCTCTCTGCCGTAACATATATACATATGTATATACATACACGTAATTATACAGAGTGTCTATAAATGGCACGAAATTTTTAGACACCTTGTATATACATTTGTATGCGTACATTTGACTATAATTCGCTCCATATAATGATCTCCCTTGTATATACTTACGTAACCGTGCATGAACTGTGCCGATAAAAGAGGGTAATCCCATCTGAAGAATTTGTCTTTTTTTAATTTCTTGCTTTCTTTTATTCTAACTATATTCACAATTAAGGGACATTCTAGGATGAAAATCGAAAACATATCGGTTGTTATTAACGCGTTTATTTAACAATGATATTAGGAAAAATGTTTAACGTATCGTTTAGGTGCGCCGAGTGCAGTTGAGTACACATTTTTTGCTCCCCCACTCCCCCTTCTTTCTCTCTCTCTCTCTTTCTCTGTCCCTTTCTTTGTTCCCCTTAGGAATACATTTTTTTAAAAAGACTCATCGACTAATTGTTAATTGCAACTGTAATTTGCGTATTGAATAGTAACGATTAGCTAACATGTTAGTCGATCGATAGTCGTTCGATGCTATAATCGATAAACGAGATTACGAGAGCAATTAAGAATTAATTTGACGACATTATCGATTGGGAATCATCGAAGTTATATTGTGTTCTTTACTTAGAAAAAGAAAGAGAAATCATACCTTTTTTCTTATTGAAAATAATGCTCTGATTTTCTTTGAAACAAACTTGAATTTTTAAATAATTCGGCATGACCGAAATAATATACGAATAACTGAAAAAACAACGAAATTAGAGTACACTAATATACTTTATTCCTCTTTTTATAATAAAACTTAAATGTAATCTTTATGAAATTATAAAGATAAAAGAAATTTTCAAACTGTAAAGAAATTAAAAATATCTAAAAATTTATATTTCAGTAATAAAACTTATATTCGTCTGGCAATGACGAATAATGATGGCATAAGTTTTGTATAAATTTAATTCATTATTAAAACTTTTATAATTGTATTTCACTCGTATCTGAAATTTTCACGAACTTTAAAAACGTTCTCTTTCTTTCTCCAAAATAATTATTATTATTCGTCTTTAAACGATGATTCTCATTCCCTTCTCTCAAAAGCGAAGAGAAAACAAGTAATGTACCTACTTACACGAATCTTCTTAGAAAGATGAATCTGTAATAAACGTAATCGACAAATTAAAATGAACAAAAGCCAAAAGGATTCAACAAAAAAGGAATCGAGAGTGAGGGAGATAACTTGGATGCATCTCAACATGCTTTTTTTTTGGAAACTTGCTTTATAATTTCGTAAAAGGGACTTTTCAACGATCTGGGTTACTGGAATCGACATAGTAACTTAAATACGATCTTTAGGATAGTGTACGTTTAACGAATAAGCTACGCGTCATGATGTTTAAGTATAATAACAATATAGATTTTGTATACCGCGTGCGTGAGAATGTAGAGACGAGCATGACAGAGAAGACATTGTACGTGTGAGCGCGCGTTACAGAATTTACATTCATCAGGTTAATAAATCGTATTTTCGAAATAACATCAGTCTTTCTTTTTCCTTTCCCTGTTTTGAAGCCTTCTATGTAGTGTAAGTAAATAGAATATAAGAATAAATCATGTGAAAAATACCATAAGATTTCTTCTTTAATTTCCTCCAAAGATGTCAGCGACAAAAGAAAAATATATTATTAAAGAATAACGATTTTTAACTGTTTTTGCCTTAGTCTAAGTGAATTTGATATTTGGTTTAAAATAATTTTTTCTTTGCGTAAATAATTTTATGTATTCTGTGTTGTAATCATTAATCATATCAGAGTAAACTTTTTCTAACCTAGCTTTGCTCCAAAAACAAAAAACGCGCGCTTTGCTTTGCCTCATCTTGTTAATGTGGATTAATTCAAACATAATACTATATAACTTTTGACATAGATAAAGTACAACCTCGTATATGTCTATGCTTTAATCAAAAGTTGAAATATATATGTATACGTATACTATTGCATATTTTATTTACAATGTACACTTTTTAAGAACGATATTCACAAATTTATGTCCTTAAATAAGTAACGGATAGCAAGGTATTATGACTGCAC
>NW_017100242.1:4435485-4448969 GCF_001263275.1 Habropoda laboriosa
GCTCAGGTTCATTAATTTTTTCAACATTATAATATTGTAGAATCTAACCAAAATGAATTACGAATATTCTGAATTACTGTCATCGTAAGAAATTTAGTAAGCAGAAATCATGCAAAAATTCAGGTATGCGCGATATATTCTTCAAGTGTTGACTCTATCATTTATATAATCCTGGCCTATGAAATAACCTACAAGTCTAATAAAAAATAATCACAAACATCATCTGACCATAACCTTTTCTAATGTTTTGTGTTTAATGTAATGCATTTAAAATGACACAAGCTTATGATAGTTATTACAGTGAATTTAAAAAGAATGCAGAGTTACAACAAAATCTGAAGTATAAAAAAAAGTATCGAAGGTTAAAAAGAATCGTAAAGGATACTGTATTCGTAAGATTGTATTTATTGTAATAATCTCTGTTTTACGAAGATGAATTATTACTTAAAATAGAATACAGAAGAATAAAATGATATATTATAGAATTTATTAATAAACTTATAATTACAGGAAAATGCAGCATTATGTGATCAAGTGGCACAAATGCAAGAAAATCTTATGCTTGTGAAGGAAGAGAGGTTATTTCTCTTACGTAAATTATGTCAACAACAAGGAGACATAGATCCTTCCACTGTGATAGCTCGATCTCAATCAAACAGTATTAATACTAGTTCATTTAATCCAGAATGTTCTACACCTAAAAAAACTGCAAAAAAACGAGTATCAACTGATGGCTCAGGTAATAAAATATTCTAGATTTAATCAGATCAAAATAACTTAATATGTTGTTCCAAGGAATGAAAGGATTGCTTATATAAATATACTAAACAAGTAATTAATAATTCAATAATAACTGATTATACTATGTTTGTAATTATGATTGTCTAATTATTTTGAGTAATTACCTTTTGTCATACAATTTTAAAATTTTTTTAATCTGTTTTAGAAACAAAAAATAAAGCTAAACGTTATAATAAAACAGCTAGGAAAGTAGTCCAATTAATACCATTGGATGTACATGGAAGGCCTATTTTTCCTATTGCTTTGGGTGATCTCACTGTTTATTCCCTTGGTGAGGTAGTATCTGACAGAATTGCTTATCATACAGAAGATCTCATTTATCCAGTAGGTTATTGCAGTACTAGGATATATGCTAATTTAAGAGATGTAAGAACAAAAAGTTTATATACATGTAAAATACTAGATGGTGGACCAAAGCCAAGGTATACAATTGTGATAAGAATTAAGGAAATATATTTTATGTAGATAAATATAGAAAATATTGAATTACTTGCAGATTTGAAATTGTATCTGATAATGATCTTGACCAACCATTGGTTGGATCTACACCTGATGAATGTCATTCCAAATTATTAATAGCACTTTCTCCTGCACTTTGTTCAATAACACCAAAAGGTGCTGATTTCTTTGGAATCTCACATCCTACTATACAAAATCTTATACAAAGTACACCTGGAACACGTAAATTGGCTATATACAAGCAACAACGTTTTGAAGTATGCAACTCAACATTTCATATACAATTAAAATATTAAATTTTTTAAAATCTAAATTTATCGTTTTATTTATTGTTTAGGTAAGTAAAAATCAACCAATAGAAAGAGGAACCAGTCCAGTAATGGAAGAAGAAACAGATCCAGGACTTGGATTTGCTGCTCTACATAGACATTATGCTTTAACAAATTCATATAGAATTAAAGAAGAACCGTCTGATAATGACCTTTTAACTCTTCAAGAACTTCTCGCGTGATTTTTATACTGTTTAAAAATCCTTATATATTTAGCACAAGATAACCGTTTATATATTGCGTTATTGCGTGAATTTCATTGTTGTCAGATATTAATTCTTAAATTACGTGTATAATAATTGTTCATACAAAATAATAGAAACCCCTTAAATGGGTATAATTCGTTTAAGTATTATTCTGTAATATTTATTAAACTACAATGTATATAGTAATCAATTTTTCTTGAACATAACATTTATGTTTTATTGAAATAATGTATAAATGAATTTCCAATTATAAATAACAAAAATTATTCAGAGAACGTAAACTTACAAGTAGTTAGCTGACATCTTGCAATTTTAATTACACTATATTATTACAAAACTACATATCTTAAATAAATTTTACCGAAATATTAATCTGAACATATAATTTATATGTATTTTATAGAACAACTCCACTATTTTATAAATATAATTAACTAAATCGTCTTCCGGAATTATTATCACAAATTACAACTTAAAAGCCTTAATGTTGACTAGTAAAATAAAACTTGAGTCTTCGTAGTAATGGTTAATGACAATTTCTTTTTACAACAAATTTCAAATACAATTAAGTTTCGTTTAAAAAAGCATACAATGAAATGATATGTTCATTCACAAATTTTTTTTTATTTTTATGCACTACCGTTTATGTACCGTTTATATAATATTTGTAATAAAGCAATATAAACCTTTTTTTCATATTTATTTGTCTTTTATGTTTACATTCACCTTATTAGATGCAATATAGAAATAAATTACTGAAATACTAATAGCTTTATCATTGCCAGTAAACTTATTACATTATACATATAAAGGAACATATTTACTTAGATAAAATCGACTAAAATTTTGATTGCATAGAAAACCATTTTATATACAAATATATATTACATTAATCATAATAACACCAAACATATGGTGGAACAAAAAAATTATTTTCAATTGTGTAAATATTTAGGCAATAAGATATTCTTAAATGTTATCAAGTTTACAAATTTTCTTGCATTAATGTGTTTTAGATAATATTTTACTTACAACCAGTATAATGCATTTACAAAATTCCCTTACTATAACTTGTGTCTGTGTATCTACATTCATAATTTATAAATGTATCTCTATTTACAAATAACAATAGTACAATTAGTAACAATTAGTACACAAGTTATGTGTCAAATTTCATATAAGACTGCATAAAAGACATTCATTTGAAATAAAAATCTCATTCTTAATTGCTTTGTTAATGCAAAAGTTAACATTAGAAAATCAAATACGCAAAAATTATTTAAAAATCTGAAAAAACAGTTCCTTGCTACATATTTTTTATTGAAAATAAATTTGCAAATTATGTTTTTCTCTGTCACCGTCTATTTGTTGGTCTAATTGTTTTATTGAAAAGTGTATTTGCAATAGCTATTACCGGTGAAAACAATTTTAATGGACTGTCACTGAAACAATAAATAAAACATTATGCAAGTGAACTAGTTTCTATATCAATATATACCTTGTAAATAATACTAAAATATGTACCATACTCCAGTTACAGGTTCTGCTTCATTTCCACTTATAATAAATAATGGGAATAATATAGAAAAGACACAGCCACTAAAAGAATAATAGCTTGGTTCTTAAAAATGCTTATGTAAAAAGAACGCGAAATGCTTAAAATAATTACCTTATTACATAAGAACTAGGGAGTTGGGTAAGTACTGCTAGTGGCAGACCAAAACCCACAAAATATGGCCAATTACTTTCAATAAAACTTAACCGTCTATGTAACTCCCAACCCATATTGAACCATTTATATTCAAAAGCATAGAGAGCATATAAAAGGCACATATGTATAAGAGCAAGGATGTCACCTACAAGAGGTAATGGAATCCTGGATACCAACATTCCTTGGCCCAAAAATAATGCTTGAACCAATATGCTGAAAAGTGTGTCTGCAATGAGCTTACTCACACTAGATAAAAGTAATGGCCTTCCTTGTCTATACCTATAAGCACTGTCTGCTATGTCCTACATATTTTACAAATACACAGCATATCGATTAACCCCTTCAACAGTTACTGGACAAAACTTCTCATTCTGAGATCAAATAACATACCTGAAACCATAAACTGTTGACTATCCTACTGAGCACAAATAGTGGTAGTACCCATACAGTGCCAAAAGTCAATGACAGAAATGGTTTTGTCCAAGACCACACAGTCATACCCATACCAGAAGAATGACCAAATATAATAGTCAATAAGTACTTGAGAAATGGAAGTAAGCCACATTCAAAAATCAATATGCTGGCCCAAAAAACACCACCATTTAATCCACAACATTGAATTGTCCTTTTTAACACCTTTGACTCTCTGGAAATATAACCACAACACTCATGTAATCTACACAATATTTAAATTTCAATATCTGATATATGTATACCTTAAGTGATGTTTTGAGGGCTGATGTGCAATTACTGTGTCTTTTCCATGAGTTTCAGTTTTAGAAGAGGATTGTTTTAATAATTTTTCATTCATACGTTTATCCATATAAAACAAAACAATAGCTCCTTTTAAACTATCTACAAATCCTCGATATATGGCACGTACTATTCCCTGAAAATATAATACAATAAGTGCCAATATATTGTTAAATAAAAACTTCATTCTTTTAAGTTTTAGATTCTTAAATATCCTCTTCTACAAGCATATAAAATAGCATATATACTATAGATTCTTTATACATAGATATTATTAAAATTTATAAAAGAAAATTCGCACATATAACGACTGTAGCTGAAAATTTACGCGTAAATGTAATAATAAGAAAAAAAAAGGTAAAATACGATAAGTTAATGTAGTCATGTAAGGTTAGGAACAATCCATTTTATCAGACAACATAAAATTCATTACTCACTGTCACGTTATTCATATTTCACAGTGATATCCACTATATAATGTAATTAATCTATAATCCGAATATGTTGAACAATCTGCCAAGAAAACATTTTCGAAGTAACATAGCTGTCAATTTCAGGAGCAATACAAAAGCACACTAAAAAAACGAATATGAAAAAAATGTTTCTGACATCAAAGTAGATAAAATTTTCGACACTTTAAACACGTACATATTGTTACTCAGATTAGTAATAATATTTAGCTTTTGAAAATTTTTCTTCCAAAATGTACGAACATACGCTATCGCTAAATTAACGAATTTATTATTACAATGTTTCGTAAGTTAACTTAAAAAAACATTTTTACAAAAATATATATATCAGCTGATGGTTCCCATTACAGGCAAAGGTCAACATTATGTTAATAAGTATAAAGTTCATTAGCAAATAAAATTTTGTCTTTATTCAATGAGTCTTTCATTGGTAGTTAAAGTATATAAAAATATAAAGCATTTAATGGATCAGTATTCATTTATGTATACGCACGAATATTAATACATAATTATTTAGCACTTCTAAATTTCTCTCAAGCAGTATATTTTAAAATATATGTACAAATATTTATTGAAGTCCTAATCCGCAAAGTAGTGATAATAATAGTACCAAAGAATAAGTGGAACCAAGTCCTGAAGTACTTGAAATTTACGTAATTTCCCAATAGATATTATTCTCGTAAGAAAAAAAATTCATGCGCAATAATTTTTATTTATAGAAATGTAAAAATTTATAATGTGAAACTTATAGTGTAAGTCGTAAATAAATATCGAAATATGTTGTGAAAATTTCTCTGGTGAAAGTATAACTTTACATATGCAAATATTTATATATTAATTAACAATGAACAAAGGTGAACAATAAATTAATTGGAAAAATTCCTCATGTTTCTTCATTCATTATAATACTTTCGGGATATAAATTACAAAATAATAAAATTTGCATAATTTATTGCACGTATACATTACATTACTATTATGTATACATATAAAAATAGTTTTATTATTGAACAATCTTTCAATATTAAATAGTTTCTTTAGTTATTACTTAACTGTATTGTAAAATAATAAAGATACATGTTATATACATAACATGAAATTACTAATAAATAAAAAGGATAAATAAAAATATGACAATCGTTATGTTCAATGTTAAATAATATGAAAAGATAAATAAATAGGATTTTGATTGAATGATCAGCGCTACTGCTCATAATTGATATCAATTAATGACTGAAATTAATTGATATTAATTATTGATGTCTATTAGAATAGTTCGGAAAGCACGAAACGCATAACGAAATATGAGAACTTGTTTAAAAAGTGGAGCTTGTAAACCGCGCAATAATTTTGGAGAGAGCTGTGTAACACGAAGTATGACTTAACCTATAACTGTACTTTAAGTTGGTGTTTTATTACAAGTTTTAATTTATTATCAAATATTATGACATATTCTTCAGTAACATAATATTAATCACAGTATCGAATGAATAATAATCTAGGTTATATTATATATTTATATTTAAATCAATTGTTATTGTAAAAAATAGAAATAAATGCCGGTTCAATTTCTACTTATTTGTCAAATATTTATTATAAGTATTTATACATGAACATTAACTTTTTTCATTATTTTAACCAAGCAAATTCTACAGTAAGATTACATGATGGCAGAGATCATATTTGGATGCCTTTACATTTGGTAAATTTTTATTATTTTATGAAATAATAAAATTTTTTAATTTTAATTAACATATTTATAATTTAAAGGATCCAATTTTAACAAATGTAACTTCACTCAACAGAAGATTACCACAAAAATTTTATTATCCTTCAAAAGGTGTTCTATATTTTACTAAAAAGGAAGTTTTGTATAAAATTATTAATTTAATTTTTAAGTTCTTACACAAATATTTCCTATTTATTTATCTTTTTAGGACCTATTGAAAATTCACAGGAAAAAAAACAATTAGTAAGTCTGACAGTAGAAAATATTTACTATATGTATGAAATATTTACATTTATATAATTCAGTGAGTAAATCTGACAGTAATAATTATTTTTAACAATCTTTTAAAATTAATAGGATGGCCTATATCAACCAGTAAAAGTTGACATTAGAAATATAAAAAGAATAAAATGTGTTCCAATAAAATATCAAAAACTTCCAAAAAATAACATAAAATTGAGGTGCCAAACTATAAGTAAGCTTTGAAATCATTATTTTGTGTTTAATAACTTTATTATTATTGATTATCATTTAGAACTTTTTTTTAATATATTTTTTAAAGGAATATGAAATTTATATCAATTCTTTTTGCTACAGAAAGTAACACTGATTCATCAAATACAATAAATAAGAAAAAAACTACTAACATCAAAGTAAGCATTTTTATCACACTTGAAAATAGTATAGTTGTAATGTAACAGAATAAAGACTGAAAAATTGTTGTTTCTTGTATGTAATTAATATCACATTGCACAGTAGAAAATACTTGATGATTCACAGAAGAAAAGATTTCAATCAAAATTCATAAATGTGTTAGTAAAAAAACAAGGTACATTGGATCAAACAAAAATTGAAAACATAAGTAAAGTCAGCATTCTTCTCCTGTATCTACACTTTTTGCTTTGTTATTATCTTTCTTTTTCAAAAACGAACCAATTTGATGAACTTTTTGAAATGTGTTCAATAAAAGACAATACAAACTGAAGATGTATATCTATATTTTCAAAGTATTATATGTAATACTTAGAAATAAAGAAACTGATATTTTGCAAATAACATTACTGTAACTTAATTGTTTAAATAAAAGTACATTTGCATGTACTGAGTGTAGCCATAATGATGATACAACCGGATAAGGGCGATTCGCATGCGCGGCATCTGTTCGCCTGTTCATAGTGTCTGCGCGGCGCCAAACGACGTGCGTCGTGATAAACTTAATTTTTTTTTTCTATGTTCCCGAAATCTTTCCATCACGTTGAAAAGCTTATTTTACAGGTTAAAGTTCCAAGAATCCAATGGTATTTGTTTTATGGGTGGGAACAGTGTCAAATCAGTAATTAAAAATTTAACAGTAATTATTGTTGTTTACTAATGATAAATAAATTTTATATATGTAGTTTTATCACATAAATGAATTTTTACCTGTGAAAATGTTAGTCGTATGAATAATATTTTTTCCATTTCACTTAGGAGGATTTTGGCTTTGGATGTAATTCTTTTTAATACAAAGAGTTATTTGTACCATATGTAAGTTATAAATAAATTTTTATTTTGAACTTTTCATGAATAAAATGATATTTTTAAAAATGTACAAAAAATGTTAGTACGCTTATCGAAGTTTACTGTACAACATATCAGTTTCTGAGACGCTATTCATTTTGAATTTAACGTAAAATGTGTTAGCGTAATTTATAGCATGATTTCTACGCCGAAAGTCACAAGAAAGGATAGTTTCCATTAATGAATCACTAGTTAAAGCGCGTAAGTTACTAATTTCAAATCGAAATTTTGACAAGTTCAACTTTGGGTTCAGAAGTGTGCAAACTGTTCTAACTTTTATTGTATTTTAACTTATACTGTGTTAAATTACAGTGTGAATTATAGTTATAAGTGTTGTTAATAATAGAGTGTGTGATAAAATAAAATTCTTTAAGCAAAATTCTTCAATTTACGCTCTATTGCTAATACTCCGTTTGAAACATAAAGGTTTAATAAAAACCTTATTTTATTTTAAATTATGACTTAATATTACGTCATTACACAGGGTAAGTTACCTAAAACTAGAACTTGAAATATTTTTGAAATTGTCGATTACACAGAAAAGTGTTTCAGACAAAAGATGAATGGTGTCAAAGGGAGCATAATTTAACCTGATTAGTATTTTCTTAGATGGACGCGTAGAAGACATAAAGGTCAAATTTTTTTTTTTTCAATGGAATCGTATATTTTTTAATGCATCTATCGATACAACTCGTTAAATTATGCCCCCGGTAATACCATTCCACTTTTCTCTGAAATATTTTTCGATGTAATCGACAGTTTCAAAGATATTTCAGGTTCTAATCAGGTGACTCACCCTGTATATATATATTATTTACAACATATTATATATGTTTAATTATGGGATTTTTGGAGTCTCTTCCGTTCAACTAGTTGTCTTATGTTTGGTACAAACGATTGACACATACCTAATATAAGCGAACATTTTGTGTTATAATCACTTAAACAATTTCTATTCACTGATTTTGTTCTCTTTAATACAGAAAATAATTGTTCACATAGATACATTGAGCCAAACATAGCTATTATTCTTGCTGCACTTTTGTGTAAGTGGGGAAAGTTTTCTTGAGGTAAAAGTTTATAAAATTCTAATATATTATTAACTTGTAGGTATTTTGCTTTTAGTACTCTATTACATCTCAAATCAATTAATTCTAATTGTAAGTGAGAAGAAACTGTTGCAATATCGATTGAAAATGGCCTTGCAATTACATCAAAATCAGTTTGTAATTGAATTAAATCTGCAAAGCGTACCGAAAATTCTTCGTAAAGAATTTGTAACATATTACTATAACATTCAAAATTGCTTTCGCTAGATACTGACTTTAATTTCGGAAAGTGGCAAATATTTCCGGATTCTAACTGTCGTATCCACAACTCTATTTTCATTTTAAAAGCACATATGGTATCGAATAAATCTATTATCGTGTTGTCCTTTCTTTGTAAAGCAGTATTAAGAATATTTAAATGATCAATAACATCGGATAAGAAAGCTAAGTCCCTTGTCCAAAGGCTATCTTCCAGTTCTGGTACTGGATGACCTACTGTATCCATAAATAGCCGAATTTCGTTCCGAAGATTAAAAAATCTGTCTAACGCTTTTCCGTGGCTAAGCCAACGCACTTCTGTATGATAAGGCATTTCATCATATTCAGCATCTAATTCTTGTAAAAATATTTTAAATTGTTTTTGTTTTAATCCATGATTACGGATGAAATTTATTGTACGTACTATAACTAACATAACTCTTTCTAATTGAACACATTTTGCACATAAATTTTCTCTGTGTAACATACAATGCACTGTAATAATAGTCTGTGGAATTGTTAGTTCCTGCAACCTTTTTTGGAGACAGCCTACAAAACCAACATTTTGGTCCACCATTGATGGTGCTCCATCAGTAGCAACTGATACAAGATTATGCCAGTGTAGTTTGCTATGTTTGATTGCTTCTTCTACACATGAAAGAATATCTTCTCCTGTTGTGGCCTCTTTCGTGGTACAAAAATCTAACAGTTCCTCAGTAACATTCATTCCTGAGTCTACACCACGAATAAAAATGGCTAATTGTGGGGAACCTGTTACATCTATACTCTGATCAATGGCCAATGAATAGGCTATAAAATTTTGTGCTGTCATATATAACTGCTCCATAATATTATCAGCCATTTCTTGAATTCTTCTTGTTACTGTTGATCTAGATAAACTAATATATTCAAATTTCTGTACATTTTCAGAACAAAATTGTTCTGCACTTGCCATTATATGGGTTTTAATAAATTGTCCATCAGAGAAAGGTTGAGATGTTCTACCTATTTCATGAGCTATTCTATAGCTAGCCCTCAATATAGCCTCATTATTTATAGATTGTACTTCCTGTAAATAATTATACTTCTTATTTCATACTACTTAAACATAATTTATTCACCACTTACTAAAATGACTCACTGCATAAGGTAAATCTCTTTCTGTCTTCAGAAGTTTCATTTTCAATCTTTCTACTTCTGCTCTTCTTTGTGTACTACTGTAGTTCAGGTGTGCTGCTTCATGGTATGTTTTATAGTGCCTTTGAAGATTATATCTCTTCAGTTGATTTAATTTTTTACAACATACCAAACATTTTACTGCACCATCATGTTCTGCGAAAAAAAATTCCTCTTCCCATGATGGTTTAAAATAAACCATAGAATTTGTAGCCTGCCGTTTGGATGTTGATGTTTCCATGGCTACACTTAAAACATAAAAAAATTACGAAAAAAACATATGTTCACTTAGTTTCATCGATTCGTTCCGCACTAAACAAACCCGTGGCGGCGGCTGTTCTATGTGTAATGGCGTGCGATGCGCTAACGTCATGCGCGGAAATCATTCTAATACCAGCCGTCCAACAGTTCGCATCGAGACAGCTGCGCCACAGTTATTTGGTGTCGGTAAATTGGTAATTGATATATCGACATTTTAATTCATATTATTGAAATCTTATTCTATGCTGAATCGGTAACGTTGGAAGCGATACGCAAATGGTAAGGGCATTCACAGCCCTCCTGACGTGGGACAACAAATACATTAGTCGCATAATAGGATCACTTAAAAATTTGAAATAATTTTATGAGATTATCCGAGCCTACATGCGATTTTCCGAATTCCAACCTATTCTTCTCTGTACGCTAAAATTACATCTTATTCTTTATTTTTTTAACGACGTTTTTTTGAATTAAGCAAAAAACTTTATGGTCGGTAGCACTTTTGCAACGGAAAACTATGAAATATTAAGAAATACAAATGGTACTACAGTTTTGCACCGATTGTAAACTACCTTTTCGATTTCATCTCGATATATATGTAGGTAAATTTAGTGCTTATCATCTGAAGCCCAGTACTTGCAATGCTCTTTCAAATGACACTAGTAGTTTTATCGAATTACTCTTCCAAAGTTCAAAAATCTTGAAAATGCTTTGTAGTGTATATATATATGTATTTACATTGATTTAAAGCAAAACTTTATCAAATATAAATGTGCTTACGTTGATGTGTTCACAATTGTAGAAATTGTTGTTGAATTCATTTAATAAAATTTATAGAAAGTTAAGTTAATTTGTCAACATATATATTAATCGAAATCGTTTTTTTTTCTCGAAATCATTCGTCCCATTGATATGGTATGCTTTTTAGGTTTTCAGGTCACCTACATCACCTCTTAAAATTATTTTCTAACGGTACCCACAATGTTCCCAATTCTTGAGATAAAAATATTTGAAAAATATTAGTTTCGAAATCTACAATAATAAATGTTATTTATTCATATTCGGACAAATATTTTGATAGTTACTCGAGTGTAGTATTTAAGCGCTACAGGTAGCCATTAATTAGTTAACATCTGTGCTACTAGATTTTTGACCCGTATTTATTACAGTTAAAATACATCACTAACATGAAAGAAAGGCTAGGCAAATTATTTAGAAACTATGCAGAGTGTATAGGCAGAGATGTTATTTCTTTTTTAAATTTCTCATCTAATTATATTTATTACACTAATAAGACGTTCAGAAAATGTTCCGATTTAAAATGCTTTCGAGACAAATTTTATTTATTATTATTATATCATCTAATTCGATATATTTGCTTCCCTTACATTTTTAAAACCTTCGTTACATATGTAACGAAATTTTTAGTTCCTGCCTCATTAATATAAAACAATCGAAATACTCAAGAAATTTAATCAAAATAAAGTAAAAAATATCCACGCATTTGTATTAACACTACGATCAAATTTTAATATGTTCATAATATTTTAAAAAAATGTTAAAATTAGTTTTACTTTTGTATGTGTAGAAATGAGAAAAGCAAAAGAAATTAAAAGTACTATTGTTTATGTATGTTCCTTCGCTTCTCAATGATTCGGTTTTGTCATCTACGGTGATCATTTTACGTTTCATCAAAATCAACTAATATACTTTCTAATCTTTGCATAATATAAATAATAAGGATTTTATTTTTGAAATATTAATTTCTAAATAAAGAAGAATGTACAAAATTATCTTAGTATTTCTCGAAAATGATTGTACAATCGTAAAAGTATTGACACGGTGTCCTCATTATACGTATGTACATACATATATATAAGGGTACTTGTCAGAAAAGCATTGCAGTTCTTCGGAGGTGCTCTTTAGGTAAGTATCGTACACGGGACACAACGAAGTAAAGTGATTTCTTTTTTTTTTTATATTAATGCTTTTATGGAAGAAAATATTTTTGGCATAAATTATTTGGTTTAATTAAGTTATTAAAAATGTGTTAACGTTACAATTGTGATTTTAAAGAAGACTATGTTTTTGTTACTACATTTATGTACCTAATAAAAATATAAGAAAATTCATTTGCAGAGTAATGCGTTAATAGTAACGTGATTTTGAAAAGAATTTGCCGCGTCGGGAAACCTTATAAGCTTCCATTATTGTATAGAGTTTTCTTTAAAAACATTTCTATAAATGTTAACATATTTCGAACTTTTCTTAGGTTCATAAAGATCCTTAAAAATATTTTGTATCCAAATTGTAATACAATTATCATATTTGTTCCTCCGAACTCAATAATTTGGAACTAGTTATTTGGTAAATATAAAAGTAAAAATATTTTAAATGTTCGCGCTAGATAAAATTCATAAATAATTGTATGATCGTATATTTATTTAAATGCAGCTTAGAAAAATGATACTATTTATTATCCTTGGAGCATTCATTGTCTCGACAACGGCTCAATTCCAACCTCCTGGAAGAATTTTAGAGCCACCAATACCTGCCCTTTGTGCACAAAGTAAGTAGGAAAATTAAATTTTATGTAAATTAATTAATGGTAAAAATTATTAATATTATTGTTTAATGTTTGTTTTATGTCGGATAAACAATTGTTTGTACTCAAATAATTGCAAAGTTCAACCTCTTTTTTTTAGTTTGTAGTTAAGTTATA